>NW_019416650.1:32628-198829 GCF_000390285.2 Anoplophora glabripennis
CATAAGTCGGAGACTTGTGCGGGAGAGGAGGCGGCATATTATTATTAGGCAGGCCGCATTTGCGCCCAGGAACGACTTATGTTGGTAGGCCCTAACCACCATTTAGTGCTTGAATGAGGGAAGCCTGGAAAACCTCATTAATTAGGGGGGTGGTCAAATGCCAACTGGTGTCAGTCTCTCACATTGACCCAAGCCAACATTCTTCCACCCTACCATAACTGCACGGAGGGTGTCAATTCTCCGTACAAGCATAGCTGATCTACGGTCTAACGGCCGCGGGAATCGAACCCGGGCAGAAATTTGCACACGATTACTATTTTGAATCTGATAGGTGATACTATTTGGAAGTTTTTGGGCCTCTTGTAGAATTTTGATTAAATGAACAGTTTGGGTACAAAAAAATATTTTTTAAATATCTACATTATCGTGCCACCCATATTGTATGTAATAGTTAACAAAGTGTTAGTAGGCATTGATTTTGTAAGTTGACTGTAATTTCAGTCTGATCTTTAACTCATTGTACCTGACAATCCTTAGTGAGTGTTTACAACGATGAGATATACCACATGTTACTTCATTTTTCGATATGGATACACACACATACGACGAATTAGAATTATTTATAACGTGCCCAATTTTATTCAAAAAATTAGAAAAAACAATCAAATACAACGCATGATTATTGATCCTGTTATTCTACCCAATAGACTGAATGGCGAATTTTGTTTAGAATCTTTGCAAAACACCCGAGTTACTGGAAGGTGTGCCGTTATTGCTCAGAGCTAACATTTGGTTTATGCATGATGGAGCTCCACCACATTTCACTGTCGATGTCTGGCAGTATCTGAACCAAAGATTTCCTCGTAGATGGATCTGTAGAGGGGATAATGATCCTGTTAACTGACCTATTCGTTGACCAAACTTAAAACCTTGCGACTATTATCTTTGGAGTACTTTGAAAATAACAATGTATGCTTCCACATCTAACATAGAAGAAGAGTTGTGGGAGACATATCCAAATTGCCATAAATGTTTTAAAAAATTGCCCTCAATAATTGCAAAGGGTGTCCTTTAACTTTCTTCGCCGAATTAACCTTTTTGTAGAAACAACTGTGGTCATTTTAAACAGTTTTTATAATAAGTTGTACTAAACCTAATAACATCAACTTTGTTACTTTTATCTTCAGCAATTTTTATTGTATTTGATTGTTTTTACTAATTATCTCAATACAATTAGGCATGTTGTAAAAAATTCGTAGTATGTGTGTGTATCCATATCGAAGTAACATATGGTATATCTTATCGCAGTAAACACTCATTAAGAATTGACAGGTACAATGACTTAAAGACCAAACAGTCAACCTACAAAATCAGTACCTACTAGCACTGTTAAGTATTGTATTATGGGTGGCAAGATAATGTAGACATTTGAAAAATATTTTTTTTGAACCAAAACCGCTCATTTAATCAAAATTCTACAAGGAGCCCAAAAACTTCCAAATCGTATCACCTATCAAATAAAAAATAATTGTCATTATTGTCCGAAAGAGGAAAAAGTTATGAACGGATATTATCACCGTACATCAAGTTTGTAGGAGTTGTAAGTTTTAAAAAACACTGTATAACACCAAAATGTGTAGAAAGCAAAAGTTCACACCCCAAAAATAATCGAAATCGAATAATACGTATTCGACTTATTTACAAAATTCAAAAAATTTTTACGAACTTTGAGGCCATCTAGCGGCCAAACGAAGCGATTTCGGATATAGATGAATTAGCCTAAATCTGCCTATTTTGAGTCCACGAATCTGTGGTCTTCCGTTGTACACGTTATTCTGGGACATACTGTATAAAATGTTATTAAGAAATATTTCTCAGAATAAAAATGTGTATATTTGTGCCAAACACACTTCATGCAGAAAGTCGCAAAATTACCTATCATGTCATAAACACCTTCTCATAGGCCGATGAACTGAAAACTGAAGTAAATGTAATATAATAAATCGGTGAAGTATTAGACCATTTTCGTTTCGTCGAATTAACCTCGACCGTTTTTTTTGCCCGTCTACCATTCTGTTGACATAGCAGACGTAAAGGCAACTTGCATTTGCATATTCGAGTCGTAATGACAATCAAGCACGTGCGATGCGAAACTATTGGTCGAAATAGATTGAACAGATCCTCGCCAAAGACACGCTTTCATATCGAACCGGACTTCACATCATATAATAGTTTTCATTTCGTTCATACTATGCGCGTGTTAATTTTGTTGTTGTTTTATATTGTTTCATACAGTTGGTTTAAAAATATAATAATTGGCAATACTGATACAACATCGATCCAGGCTCCAGTGGCGGCGTACACAATAGTTCAAGTGTAGGTTAAACAACGAATTCGACTATTCACTTTATTTAAAAAATAATATCAGACTAGCATTCTGAGGAATACATACTAAATTGACCCCCAGTTAAGGTATTAGAAAAAAATTTCTTAATGTGTTTCCAAGAATTTCAAATTCAACGCTTGTATCTCGTTTGACAAAATTTTATTTGAACTACTCTGATTTTCATAGTAGTAGAGTAGTATTGGTGACATTTGACCCATTAGTAACTGAACATCATGTAGAATAATACATACATAACAAATCTTCATTTGTAGCAAGTTCTACAATAATGTAGTTACTTTTTAATATTTGAAGTATGTAGACTATCCAATTATTTACATCTGCACGCATAAACTCAAAGATAAGTGTGGATACGAAACCGACAAAGAGAATATAAATCCAACTTATCGGTTCTGTCGGAAGTCAGCTTATTTTTTATTTATATATTATTTGCTTGATGCTGTGTCTAACAATAGATTACACTTTTTTCAACTTTAACATGCAGGGGTAGGACTTTTGCGTTAGATTTACATTAATATTAAAAATTTTTGTTTCATTCCTTGAAGTAAAAATAATATTCGGAAATAGGGGAATTATTATAGAGACAGGTCATTCGTCATTCTTTACTAAAGGCATTGGTTTTATAAGCTACGCTATGTCAACAATTGGACATATCCTCTCTAAAAAAGGTAATAACTAAACTAATATGAAAATGAATGAAAATATTGGGTTTACTTGAATTATAATTAAGATAATTGTGGGTGCTAGGATATTTATTATTGGTTGAAGGGAATAAAAAAAGTTAATAGAAATTATATAAGTGTAAGTATGTCTGGAGGTGAATAGACAATACTTTAAGGGTAACTTCCTTGGGTAAAAAGAAACCGATTAGTTACCATAGTACAATCTTTGAGGATAACGCGTCATTTTTTAAGATACTTCAATGAAATTTGATAATAATATATTTTTCGAAAATTTCTTACAACGTAATGAAATTCCATGAAACAGCATCGGATGATATTGTGACCCCTTCCTATTTTCGATTCTGAAATTTTTTTTTTTTTCAAAAATTAGTAAATTCTTTTTATTCTTGTTTTCAATTGCATTACGCAATAAATCAATATATCCGTCATTTTCGAATTTTGGCCATTTTTAGTAGTATTCGAGATGAAAGTGGCAAAAGTACCTATTCAAAATCGAAAGAGGAGGGTTCAGGAATTTTGCTTGTTTTTTTCTGAGACTTTATCAAGTTTGTTAAAATTGGCTAGGCCGAAAATTTAAAAAATGGCCTAACAAAATCCAACATGTTCTTTGACCAACTTTCTCTCGAGATTTCCCGATCATTTTGGTTCACCAAGTGACTAAATGGATGCGCACACCATGGATCCTCTAAGTTGAGAGATTTACTTTCATTGGTCTTAGGCACATACCTTAGCGATAAAGTGCTTCAAATACGGTATAAAAATTAAAAATAGGAAAAAATTGTGGTTTTTCAATTTTGAAGTTCGTTTTCGCCGTCTGAATGATCTTTTTTTCAAATTTGAATTGATACCGTTTATCATTTGCGATATTGCCCAAAAAAGGTTTCAAAAAGTGAATTTGATCGAGCGAAGAAGTTTTTCTGGACTCAGGAAACTCTTTCAAATAATTTTTATTTGGATAGGGATATGCTGGATAAGCCTAGAACTAGTTCTACCTAAGAGAAATACAAGTTCATTAAATAAGTCTTCAGACAAATTAACGATTTAGTTTTAGAATATCAGATTGTGTCATTCAGTGTAAAATAAAAAAATATATATATTAATTTAATTTATTAAAAATTATAGGTATAATTGAACATAGATAGTAATAATATAATTACAAATTGGTTTAAGGTATCCATTTCTCTTATAAGATAATAAATTGTGTGAGCGTGTGGTCTGCTTGTCTAGCTTTAATTGTGATAAATTTACAATAATCAGTATTATCAAAATGTATCTTAGTATGCCAGTCTATAGTAATTATTATTAATAAATTGTTTAATATTTGAGTAAATTAGTTTAAGAAAAACTAATTGATTTTTTTTTTGAAGCTACTGGTGGTAATTTATTGAGCAACTTACTTATTTACAAGTACACATTTGATAAAAAATATGTGCATGTGGTGGCCGAATGTATTTTTCTATGGCAGACACATCCGTTTTAAAAAATAAAGATACTAACCCGATTAAAAAAGTTTTTCTCAGACTTACATTAAGCGTAATACCGTAATGCGTGTGTTTTGATAATATATATTCCAGCATTTACATATATCGTGAAATTTATCTGGTCCCCCACTTATACCCCCCTTTAATTATATAAATTTATGATGAACCTTAATCTATCGATCGACCTCTCGCTCGCATTCATATAAATTAGAATTTTTATATTTTCAAAGATAAACAGATCAAACAGTATTCTGACATATGCATTTATCTGTTATTAGAAAAAAAAATTACGTGTTCACGTGTTTGTCGCCCAACGCAGAAATATTTGGGTACAAAGTGTTTTTTTATAGCCAATTATAAATTGTTAAAAATATGTGTGGGGTACTCATTTTTCCAAGATGCCAAACGCTTCTCGTGTGAATGTGCTGGAGAGACTTTGCTCTGTAGAAGAAGGCAACATTGGTAGCAGTTCCAATGCATTATATAAAAAATAGTAATCAAGAAAAGTCCTATCATTAAAACTGACAAGGAGTTGTAGAATTATCAGAGTACAGAAGTAAATCATCCTTACAAATTACAGTCAAGGGACTTGAAGCATGTCAAAAACTATTCTAGCTACAAGACATACATAAACATTGACCAGATTCCTTCAACTTCCAATTTCTTCTGAAGACGTGTCCTTGAAAATGTTATGTTTTAACATGTAGCAGAAGAAACTTTTAAGTCAAAATAAAATATTTTCAATCCATTAAAATGTAATGATTTCTTAAATTGAAATTCACACCAGAAGACATTGTTTTGGTAGTTTGTCATAGAAGAAGGTATTTTTGAAAAAGTTCATTTATTTATACAAGGTATTTCAATATGAATGAAATATATTTTAACAGGAAATTATTGGAATCAAAATAGGACGATTGGGTCAATCATGTGTTAAACTAATGTTCCATTTCAAGATATAGTTTAAATAAATTATTTGAATTCTGTCGATATTTTCAGAACTGCCAAATAATTTTATTTGTCAATTAAATATACAAGGTGGGCCATTAGTTTGAGAAAGTAAAATAACTCCCTTGTTACTCATAATACAGAAAAAAAGTTTATATAAAAGTAATATAGAATCAAGAAACCTAAACAACAAAATGAATTTGATACATACAGGGTGATAAGTAAAAACGGGACACGCCAAATATTATATTATTTAAATGAAACACCGTGTATATTTTTTAACATATGGATTTCCGAGAAAATTCTATATATGGTAATGTANTTTTAGTTGAAATGTCATTCACAAAGAGAAGGAACAGTAAAGGACCCAAATTCGACCCCTGAGGAACACCTGATGTCGACACATACATCTCAGAACGTACACCACCATATTCAACATACTGACGACGATTTAGTAAATATGATTCGATTAGGTTGGATAACGAACTTGAAAATCCTGTCGCTCTGAGTTTAGACAGCAGACGTAGATGATCAATTCTGTCAAACGCTTTTCTTATGTCAGTATATATAACATCTACCTGGCCTGCAGCATCTAAAGTTTCCGAGATATATTGCGTGACACAGCATAAATTCGTTATAGTCGATCTGTTCAACATAAATCCATGCTGAAAAGATGAGATTGTGGACCTCACCGAACTATAGATGGTATCATATACAATAATTTCAAATAATTTGCCGAAATTACATAGTATGGCTATTGGCCTGTAGTTATCAATGAGAGTGCGATCTCCACCTTTATGTATAGGACAGATCTTGGCTGTTTTCCATAAATCAGGATATATTTCACTTGACAGAATTAAATTAAACAAATGAAGGAGAGGTGTCAAAAACGCGTGAATACAATCTTTTACAATGAAGCTTGGAATTTTATCCACCCCAGCGGTCATCTTGTTTTTGAGTTTTTTAGAGGCCATAATAATATCCTTCTCGGATATAGTATTTATAATGATATGTAGATTAGAAAATGATACTGTATCATTATCAAAACTCTGATTGTCAGAATCCAAAAATACGCTAGAGAAAAATTCAGCAAATGCGGTAACAATGGATTGGGACGAATCAAAACTAGAATCATTTAACTGCATTCTGCCAGGTATCCTTGATCTCTTATTTTTGTTATTAATAAAGCCCCAGAATTTATTTGGATCCAATGAAACACTAAGCTCTACTTCTCGAACATAAACGGAATAAGATATTTTAATTTGTTCCTTAATTAAAGCTCTTAAATTTCTAAATGTTTGCAAATAACTATCTAACTTATATTTCTTATAATTTTTGTGGGCTGAATTTTTTAATTGAATGTTTTTTATAATTTCATAAGTAAACCAAGGAGGATAGCACCTGTTGGAGTTTTTAGAGCATTTTTTGTATTTGGGAACACAAGTATCAAATATCTTATATAGGTTATCGTAAAACATATCACAGGCATCATTAATGTTATCAATATTTACAACAGTACTCCAGTCGGTCTGTTGCAACAAAGTATACAGCAACGGGTAATTAGCGCGTTTAAAATTATATGCATTGCCACAAGAACCGAACAAAAAATTTCCCTCGTCCTGAGCATTCAGTCGAAGAGAAATGTTAAGGGCGGGATGATACATTATATCCTCTCTGGTTAACGGGCAAGTGTCTCTATTGACAATACATATAAAGTTTGCCACAACCAAATCCAAAAGCCGATTCTGTTGGTTAACAACACAATTATACTGAATTCCATTCACAAAATGAATAAAATCCTTTACTAATCTAGCCTTTGGATCGTAGTGGGCAGAATTAAATTGTGGAGCATTAAAATCACCCAAAATTAAAAATTAGCAATCAAAACTAAAACAATCAAGTGAGGATAATGCATCTAAAAATTGATCATATTCATCCACTGTAATAGCTGGTGGAATATATACAGTAAGTATGAACAGAATTGTATTCGCAAAGTTTACTCTACAACATATAAGATCAATACCTGGAAAAGATTCACAAATATTGCCAACACAAGTTCGTGATGCCTTGTAACTGTTCTTCAACGCCAATAATACACCACCTCCAGTTGAAAGACCCGTGGCCGCAAAATCGCGATCAGACCGAAACACAGAGTAAGACTCTGGAAAGAGTTCGTAGTCCATAACATTGTTAGACAACCAAGTCTCGGTAACACTTATGATGTCAAAATCGTTGGCTAGAACTGTGTTGTAAAATTCCCTTGTTTTTGTGTTGAGGCCTCTGGCGTTGTAGTAGCAACATTCCAAATCTCGGTAAGTGGGTTGACTTATAAGTTTAAAGAAGATATTTTAGGGACACCGTGTGCATACGTGATTTTTATATTCCTTTCACCGTTACGAATTCTTTCGTCAAATGATTTTTTAATTTTACGAAAGTACTCAATTTGCCTCGGGGTCCGATCTTGACATATTCCAATATCCCTGTAAGCATCCAAACTCTTCAACTCCTTAATTTTCCTCAATACTTGAAGTACATCATCTTCAGTCTCCAGTATCACTTTCAATGGTCGTTTATTATTGGGAACATATTTACCCAATCGAATAGTCTTTAAAACATTTATTGAGTCCTTAGCAGACCTAACTAAATTCGTTACAAAATTTTTATCAGCCTCCAGGCGATCATCTTTATTTCCGTTAAGTTGCTCTGGTACTTTAAATATCATAATATTGGTTTTTCGTTTTTCTCTTTCAGCCATTTCAAGAATAATATCCTCATAGCTATTTGGGTCAGTATCAGGTCTATTACCTTTAAGGACGCTTATATCAGTTTGCAACTGATCTATCGAGGATTTAATGTATTCTGCATCCACAGAATTTATATGATCTATTTTTTGCTCTAATACATTAAGTTTCAAATTAAAATCTTCATTCATCTTAGACAAGAGAACTTTAATATCTCCAAGTTCCCCCATGAATCTATTACAAGCATCGCATATAACCTTAAGGCTCCTGGACTTATTACGAGTCATTCGAAGGTCTTCCGAACTCAATCCAAGACATGATAGATGAACTTCGGATTTGCACCCATCACAAATTGTGGTAGGACCACCCTGTCGGCTTGTTTGTTTACAAACCGAACACTTCGTCATGATGAGAGAAAAAACAATTAGACGTACAAAAACAAACTAATCGATTTCTTGCCTGAGATAGGTGGGTAAAACGAATGTACTTGTGCTGTACGAGCGAATTTACCAATATTCCCAATATTCAAGTTCCTACTATGTTATTTTGCCAAATCGTTATCAACTTCAATCGGTAGTCTAACTGAACAGCCAAAAAAATGAAAATATACATATAAATTCACAAAAAGAACTACTATTAAACGCTTTTCTTGAGAGCACGATATGAACACTTCACTCTACTTTACCACCAAATTCAGTAGTATTCAGAAGCAAATCATCCTTACAAATTACAGTCAAGGGACTTGAAGCATGTCAAAAACTATTCTAGCTACAAGACATACATAAACATTGACCAGATTCCTTCAACTTCCAATTTCTTCTGAAGACGTGTCCTTGAAAATGTTATGTTTTAACATGCAGCAGAAGAAACTTTTAAGTCAAAATAAAATATTTTCAATCCATTAAAATGTAATGATTTCTTAAATTGAAATTCACACCAGAAGACATTGTTTTGGTAGTTTGTCATAGAAGAAGGTATTTTTGAAAAAGTTCATTTATTTATACAAGGTATTTCAATATGAATGAAATATATTTTAACAGGAAATTATTGGAATCAAAATAGGACGATTGGGTCAATCATGTGTTAAACTAATGTTCCATTTCAATCTACAAGATATAGTTACAAGATATGGTTACAAATTATTTGAATTCTGTCGATATTTTCAGAACTGCCAAATAATTTTATTTGTCAATTAAATATACAAGGTGGGCCATTAGTTTGATAAAGTAAAATAACTCCCTTGTTACTCATAATACAGAAAAAAAGTTTATATAAAAGTAATATAGAATCAAGAAACCTAAACAACAAAATGAATTTGATACATACAGGGTGATAAGTAAAAACGGGACACGCCAAATATTATATTATTTAAATGAAACACCGTGTATATTTTTTAACATATGGATTTCCGAGAAAATTCTATATAAGGTAATATAAACTGTTTATCATTTTAGTGCGGAGTTGCCAAGTTATGTAGAAAATTCTTTGAAAAACATGACCTCGAAGAAGTTGCCTTAACTTTCAGCTACTAACACTTGGAACAAAATAACTAGACAGAATTATAGGCAAATGTTAGACAAAGGCTCTTATATTAACTTTATTTATTTATTTCTTATATTTTATACAGGGCATTTTTTTTAATACGATCATTTTTAGAAAGTTTAAACTTGATTTCCTAAAGTTTTTCAAATGTTTTTTTTATTGTTCTATTTTTTCACATATCGGTCCACTTCAACTTTTATTAAGCATGTTCTATATCTAAAATTGTTAGTTTTTAAGATATAGCAACATTTCTGAAAACACTTAATTTTTATTATTTTATAGAATAGGTACCACAAATAAATATTGACTAATAAAATTAACTCAAAATGGAATGATAAATTATGAACTGACAAGTTGTCACAATGTGTTTTTTCAAAGCCATTTCGTGCGACCGAAAATAATAAAAATTAGGTTTTTCCAGAAATGTTGCTTTATCCATATTTAGACATATATCTTAAAAACTAACAACTTTAAGTGTGGAACGTACCTAATAAAAGTTGAAGTGGACTGATATGTGAATAAAATAGAACAATAAAATACGGGGTGTTCCATTTAAAAAATTTTAGAAAATCAAGTTTGAACTTTTTTAAATTGATCGTATTATAAAAAATGACCTGTATAAAATATCGATATTAGCTAATATAAGAGTCTTTGCCTAACATTTGCCTATAACTCCATAAAATATTTTTGCTCCAAGTGTTAGTAGTTGAAAGTTAATACAAATTCTTCGAGGTCATGTTTTTTCCAAAATTCGAAGAATTTTCTACATAACTTGGCAACCCTGCACTAAAATGTTAAACTGTTTATATTGCCATATATAGAATTTTCTCATAAATCCATATGTTTAAAAATATACAGGGTGTTCCATTTAAAAAATGTAATATTTGACGTGTCCCGTTTTTACTCATCGTCCTGTGTGCTTCAAATTGATTTTGTCCTTTAGGTTTTTTGATTCTGTACCACTTTTATATAAACTTTTTTTCTGTATTATGAATAATAAGGGAGTTATTTTACTTTCTCACACTAATGGCCCACCCTGTCACGTCTGTCACAATTTTATGAATATGTTTTATGAGACAAAAATTATTTTCATTGGACAATCAATTTCTAGGTGAAAAACTGGCTCTGAGAATTTAAGAAATAATATTCATTTTGAACTCATCGGTAGAGACCGCTGATTACACATTAATATCATCTAAACTTTTTTGTTCTTCACGTATTAATTTAGACTAAAAATAATAAAAACTTGCTTAATTTTGAGTAAAATGGTACTATGTTTGGAAGCCGAAGAACCCAAGTATTTTCGGGATAAATCGAATTTCTCATTTGAATGTGAATCCCAGCTACGACGAAGATTAAATAATATAGAAATAAGAGGAAATCGAAATTTTAATATGAAGTGAAGGTAAGATTCTAGAAATTATTAATTTATTATTGAATTATTTCTGGATGCTTCTTATCTTCATTTTTGTCAACTTAAACCAATTTGCTTCCTTTGGATGTCCTTACGTTAATCGTTACGATTATCCAGCACATATTGATGTAAAAAGCTACTTTTTTAGTCGCTGACGGGTTTTCGTTTTTTATTACAAAAAATTTTCTAATTAGACTTCTAATTAATACAATCATTTATTTATTTATTTTACCATATAAAAGGCCACGTACCCGATTACAGGATAAGATAGAAAAGATAGTAAAAAAAGACAACATCTAAGTAAAATCACAGAAATACACAAAATTTTAACAAGAATAAATAGTAACTATTATACACATAATTATATATGTATACACTTAAATGTCAGAAAACTAATTAAACAAACAAAAAATAGTAATAAATACAATAAAAAAAATAACAGAAATAAAATCAAATAAAATAAGATTGAATAAAAAGGGTACACAATATTTTTCATTTGTACAACAAACTGCACGTATCAGTAAAAATACTCTTATGGAGAACTCCTTCACTGGTCATGGTCATCAAGTGCATGCAGCTAATTTGAAAAATCGATGTTGTACGTTTCGTAAAAGAAAATGCAGGAACGATAAAATACCCCAAAATACTTTTTTAAATCTTTAATCAAGTCAGGATGTTATAGAATAAACCATTACCACCCATGGTACAATGCATGCCTCACATCTGTTGCACTTTTGTTTGATGACGTCACTACGTGTGGTACTCTCTATTTTTAACTGACATAAGTTAATGCGTTGTTGCTAGTTGAATTTAATTATTATTGAAAAAAGAAGTTGCAAAACGTGAGAAATCATCATCATCAAGTTTATAATTCACTTTATACCTTTTTCATAGATTTTTTCAAAATCTCTACAAAAAAAACGTTTAAGGCGTTCTTAATACTTTGATATTTTAGGTAAAAAAGCTTATATTTGGCTCACATATAATATTTCATATTAATTAAAAGAGATGGTTAGTATTTTAATTTTCCCATATTTTTAATGAACATAATATCTAAATATTATTACTGGTTTTGTTACATTATTCCTTCTCTGCATTTATACTACTTCTAGTAGTTATTATTATTATTAGAAGTAGGAACAGTTTGCAAGAAAATATTTATTTATTTATTTAGAAGTTACAATATCCAACGGGACAAAGTCCCAATTATAGGATAAGGTAAAACAGAAAACCTTTAAATTGAAAATTTGATATCTTATCATTCATTCCAACAGATTTTAGCGATTTGCCGTCATCTCTTTACGGCGTACCTACTCATGATACTATTTCTAGTAATAGTATCATGTGAGTAAGTAATGAGTTTAATAGTTTTTCATGGAATGCTATGACCAGTCGTATTATTCATATACGTACATTTTATATCTTCGAAAAATTCCGGTTGATAACCTTTCAAAGGAAATTTTCACCCACGCGCTTTTACATGCTTTTCAAGGAAACGTATGATTCCATTTAGGCAATATCCAAAACAACCGTTTCCATTTAAATATCTGGACATATATATCCTTTCAGTTTTAAAAGAAAATATACTTTCTAGTAGATTGAATATTGTCGTAATTTTTTTTATTTTGCTATATATTTTCTATTTTTCGATTTATATCTAATTTCAAACTACCAGTCAACCTTCTACCCCCTAATTTTTTTGTATTTAATGCCACATGATTTGCTTTATTGTATATAGTAAGTTTTTATTACTCATTAATTTTTGTCATTTTTGTCATTTTGTCATAGTTTTCTTCGTTTTCAAATAAAAGCAATATATTTTTCCGCTTTTCTATAACAATAAACGACTATCCAATTAAATTCAAATCAATAATTTTAAACGCCAAATCGAATGACAAATATAGATGACAGTAATTGAAATTCAATTATGCTTCAGCACTTGATTTTACCTCGCAGATTAAAGCCCTAAGAAATAGCTTGATTTAATGCGCTTAAACTGCAATAGTTCGATGTGATGGGGCATTATCGCCAATAAAAACAAACTGTCATCCGATACGACGACATTACATTAGCCGTTTTCTTTTGCTCTCAGCTTTGAATCATGATCACTGAATCAGAATCAGACAAACATGAACTAGATCCATGAATCCAATTTCGAAGAGAACAAGATTTTGTTTACTATTGACATTTGATTCGATTTTAAATATTATTTAGGTATATCTATTCTTCTGTGCACAATTAAAATAAAAATAGTAACTGCCTTCTTAGAGAAAAAAGAAACTACCACAATTTTAAGATTATATTAAATATGTCATCGTGATCAAAAGTTCGAATCACAGAAAAAGTTTGATTCATAAAGGGAAGGGAATTACCGATCCTGATCATATAATCTGACATGATCCGGAGACAAGAAAACAACTACGAACATGATTTTGGGATCATACTTAACGCGTTTAGATCCGAAAATGGCACTTGAAAGAAAGCGGCCTCTAAATTTTTTTTGGTTATTCATGATAGTTTATCTTTGAATATACTTTTTAAATATGCTGTTTTGCATACCTGTATGCTGATCTTAATAAGCATATATATAACTTTATCTAATGACAATTCTAGGAAAATGTTTAGACATTACTTAAATTTGCTTAAAATCTAAATTAACGTAAAAATGCAACTAATTAATTTGGGATGGAAAAATTAAAAATATATTGATTTATTATTCTTAGATCCAATTATGTTTACCACTCTGTTTTATTGCATTAAATTGGTAGATGGTGTATCTATATTCTCAAGCCAGTTTTCGAAATAGTTAGTATAATTATAGTTCCTTCTTGTTTCTTAAATAAAAACGTAACGAGCGAATTGCGTGATGTTTTCATAAAGAACTCATTTAACAAAAATAGTGCACATTTACGTAGTAATGATTAGTGTGACCTCATCTGACTTGTACAATTAAAAATTTTATCGCAACATGTTTTCGAGAATAATTATGTATAACGTCATTTATTTGTGTCTACTGATGAAATACTATGAAAAAAGACACATACAAATTAAATATTAACGACTTTATATAGATATAATCCGAACTAGGTGGTTGAAATTTGCACTTGACCTTTGTTATCCTTTGTGTTAAAAGGACTAAATTATCGTCTAAAAATTAATAAATACTTCGTTGTTTTTCTTTTCTAAGTGATAAAAATGTCGTTAACAAAATTTAAAATTATTAATTTCGTTATGGTGGGTAATGTTACGTGACATAACTTTTAACTAGTAGGTAAGATAACTGAAGTGATATCAGTTCATTTAAGACCCATTCCGCAAGCTTCAAACATTCCTGAAACTCCGATTTCACGCTTGCGTCGATTTTGATAACTATTCAACATTAATCATGAATGGATAAAATATGGGTTTATACAGGGATGGCCAGAAGTATGGACTAAAATTCATATCTTTTGAATGAGTAAATTTTTTTAAAACGCCGAAACACGTTAACTGATTTTGACTTGTTCCCATCTTTCGGTTATATAATAATTAATTTTTCCTCAACCCCCTAACCCCCAGCTACCCATACTTTTTTTTTCAAATGGAAACATAAGGCATGAGGGGGCTCGTTGAAAAGCTTATAGAAAACTGAATCCAGCCATACCATATAAACAAGTATTTTTTTCATTTAGAAATTGAAACAACTAGATAATTTACAAAAATAAACTCAATGTCGCAAATGCTGAAAATGCCCTCCATTCACTATTTGGCATTCTTCAAGACGATAGTAATGCTGTCCACAGCATTCTGAATTACTTCAGCTGGTAAATTATGCATCTCCGCCCTAATTTTGTTCTTTAAATTCTCAATATTATCCGGTCTGTCCTGGTAGACTCTTTCTTTCAAATATCCCCAAAGAAAATAATCCAGGGGTGTTAAGTCGGGGGATCTTGGCGGCCATTCAACTGTACCCCGTCTACCAATCCAGCGATTTGGAAACATTTCATCTAAGTATCTTCGAACATCAATACCAAAATGTGGGGGAGCGCCATCTTGTTGGACCCAAATTCTTTCATTCGGTATATCTGGATCAATTTCATGAGGAAAATCACAGCTAGAGCAGGTATCAGGTCAAATGTTAGGAAATCCAGATAGCGTGCAGCAGTAAGATTTTCGTCAAAAAAGAATGGGCCCAAGATCCTGTTGTTGATGATACCTGCCCATACATTAACTTTCTGTGAATGCTGCGTATGCGATTCGCATGTCCAGTGCGGATTTTCCTTCCTGGGACCAAAAGCGATAGTTGTGCCTGTTAACCACTCCATTTAAATAAAACGTAGCTTCATCCGAAAAAAGTACGTCTCGTTGAAAACCATTATTGTCGTCACACCGTCTCATCATTTCCTCACAAAATTGTAATCGCCTATCATAATCGTCTCAAAAGCTCTTGGACAAGACATACCTTATAGGGGTGGTATTTCTCTTGTTTCAGAAACATTCGAATTGCAGTTCGAGAAGCATCGTGATTGCGGGCCAATGAAACAGTTGAAGTATGAGGATTTTCAACAAGTTCTAATGCATTGTCTAATTTCTTTTCTTCATTCAAAGCACGTGCCCGTCCAGTTTTGGGCAAAGTCTGTACTGTACCGTGTTCCTCAAATTTGTGAAATATTTCTTCTTATTTTGTCTCCACATCCAAGCAATTCAAGATTTCGATGCGTTGCCTTTCGAACAATACAATTGCAATTCAGTAAATAACTTGATTTTGACACAATAGTAACGTTTCAAACTCCAATTTACAACTAAAGCGAAAAATTTACTAGAAAGCCTGGCAAGTAAGTGGTATCAAGAAAACGCAACATAAAAAATATATCTTTTTTGCGCTAACAGTGATAGGTACAGTTTCAAATTCTTTATTTTATTCTGTGCAAATTCATGGAGAATAACACTGAAGATAATTAAATTTTATTTAGGTGTATTTTAAGTAGGTGTCTTATACAACCCTAAAAACCATGCTATTGAAAAAATAAAACTTGTTTATTTGGTATGGCTGGATTCGATTTTCTATAAGCTTTTCAACGAGCCCCCTAATGCCTTATGTTTCCATTTGAAAAAAAAGTAGGGGTAGCTGGGGGTTGAAGAAAAATTAATTATTATACAATAATCGAAAGATGGGAACAAATCAAAATCAGTTAACGTGTTTCGGCGTTTTAAAAAATATTAACTCATTCAAAAGATATGAATTTTATTCCGTACTTCTGGCCATCCCTGTATAGCAATTTTTTTAAATTCATATTCAAATACTTTATTACATCGCACTTAATGTGCGAAATTTTTTTTTCAAAAATTTCTTTCTCAAAATAATTGTCGGGGCTCTGTGCCCGGGGAAACTCACGGAAGCCATGTTGTGAAGTCATACCAGTCATTATAGTCCAAGAGCCAGAGGCAAAAAAATTGTTTGAATTTACTAAGCCTAGTTTCTTGTTAGTTTTATACATATATGTATATTGCATACTCGTAGAAATAAAAGTTATGTCAGTCAGTCAGCTGAATGTGGGGACAGGGAATGTATATTATTAACATTACTATAAATTACATTTTAAAATCAAATTTGTAAATAGTTCGTAGTAAATACTAACAAGGAAAAGAGCAAGCCGCCGCTTGCAACGCCGATGGCGCTGACTGACGGGCGTTGTCCCACAAAATCGTCGACTGACAATTTTGTTTATGGTTAATATAACAATAATTAATATCCTTACAAAAGTTTTGACGTATAGTAAACGTATTGCACATTATTTTTTTTTGTAGGTACTTACATTGACTGACTGACCAGCTCTATTCCCACATTCAGCTGACTGACTGACATAATAACATTTATTTATATGTAACATAGAATTTGCATAACGATTTTCAGCCTCAGTAAATTCATTTTACTACCTCGGTAGGTATAGTTTTTCCGAAGTCAATTGAAGAACCAATATCTTCAAGGTATGTACCAGGCTCGGTCGCTAAGCAGCAACTCGGCATTGAAATATTTGAAAAACTTGTTCCCACATTTATTTAGCTACACCCATATACAGATCTGGTCGAACGAAAAGTGCAGGTGGTAGAAATGTATACGCTCAGTTGAAGAATGAGCGTGCGGGCAAAGAGCAATGCGCACTGTTTCTCTGGTCCATTGCGTTGTCAAAATTCAGTTGTCGACTAGTCGCCTAGCAATGCAGTGCGGGAATGTGGAATTTGGTGTGATTCAGATAATCTTAATTTATTATAGGCACCTTCTATTAATCATTCATATTACAATTGCGAAAGGGAGAAATAAGAAGGATATTTGGATTACTAATATTATCACAACATGGCATTTTGGAGACCTTTTGAAACGGAACAAAAAGAAATTTACCACCAATATAATAAAATTGTTTGAGGACATAAATAACTAAAATATGTTGTTGGTCAAATGAACATATAATAGAAATTTTCTATACATTATATACAAATTATTATAATTTTCTACCTTTAGCAGAAAACTTTTTTTCGGGACGCCCATGAAACTCATTAAATTTGATTGCTCGGTTTTTTTATTTATTGCATGTGTAACTGACTTTGGAAGAACTATGCGACAACTTTGATAGTGTACCTGAGACACCTGTTCTCAGTTTCGCTTGACTGACCACAGTATGTTTGTGTACACAACTACTGTAATCAACTATCAAAAAACTAGGCTTAACAAATTCATACTATTTTTTCTCCTGGCACTCCATCTATTAGCGGCTAGTCCACATATTTGGCTGTGTCCCACATACATCATATGTGATACGAGGTTTGTTCAGAAAATAACCGAAGATTTTGAATTACGCGCTAATGGAGATATTTTCACGGAAACGTTTCAGCTGTCGAAACAGGCTTACGGAGATGATACTCTTGAGTCGTACGCAATGTTCACGATTTAAAAGTGGTCGTAAAGCTTTGTTAATTTCTCTGTTTTGTGTCAAAAATCAAATTACTGCCCTCTCTCACCCTCCTTGTTCGCCAGACCTGGCTCCTTGCGATTTTTTCTTATTTCCAAAATTAAAATAAGTGCCGGCAAATAAAAAAATGGTTTTAGGTATTCCTAGTTAAAAAACAGATTAACAATTATAGTAGAACGGGTATAATGTATGTGAAATATATTTAGGGTGTGTTAGCAGAAAATTTTAGGTTACAGATTACATAATTAGATCAGATTGCCTCAGCACAAGTCTTAAAAGAAACTAAACTTAATTTGTTTAAGATAACTCCGACACTTTTAAAGATATTCAAATTTTTAATGAAATTTTTTTGGGTTATCAAATATGAATAATATGGCATTGACATTGGAATGCCTAGATCTGATTCCACGTTTAAGATAGAAGAGCAAATTATGCGACTCATGTAGCTATTAGTGTTTGGAGAACCTTTAGTTTATTACTATTGAACTCCTATGAATTCCAATAAGCTCTCAATCCACCATAGTGTCATACTAGATTACCTAACAATTTTAGATGTGTTTTAACCAGAACTTGCTCACAATCATAATTTGGTAGTATTACTTCTTCACAGATGAGGCACGGTTTACGAGAAATGAAACATGAAACTTTGTGGGAAAATCTCATACATCAGCGCATCAGTGTATCACTTTGGGCTGGTAGGCTTCCGTTACCTTGTAACTCTATAGTAGGATCNAAGATTTTGAATTACGCGCTAATGGAGATATTTTCACGGAAACGTTTCAGCTGTCGAAACAGGCTTACGGAGATGATACTCTTGAGTCGTACGCAATGTTCACGATTTAAAAGTGGTCGTAAAGCTTTGTCAATTTCTCAGTTTTGTGTCAAAAATCAAATTACTGCCCTCTCTCACCATCCTTATTCGCCAGACCTGGCTCCTTGCGATTTTTTTTAATTTCCAAAATTAAAATAAGTGCTGGCAAATAAAAAAAAAGGTTTTAGGTATTCCTAGTTAAAAAACAGATTAACAATTATAGTAGAACGGGTATAATGTATGTGAAATATATTTAGGGTGTGTTAGCAGAAAATTTTAGGTTACAGATTACATAATTAGATCAGATTGCCTTAGCACAATTTCGTTTCCTTAAAAAAAATTAAAAAAGATGGGTCTTAAAAGAAACTAAACTTAATTTGTTTAAGATAACTGCGACACTTTTAAAGATATTCAAATTTTTAATGAAATTTTTTTGGGTTATCAAATATGAATAATATGGCATTGACATTGGAATGCCTAGATCTGATTCCACGTTTAAGATAGAAGAGCAAATTATGCGACTCATGTAGCTATTAGTGTTTGGAGAACCTTTAGTTTATTACTATTGAACTCCTATGAATTCCAATAAGCTCTCAATCCACCATAGTGTCATACTAGATTACCTAACAATTTTAGATGTGTTTTAACCAGAACTTGCTCACAATCATAATTTGGTAGTATTACTTCTTCACAGATGAGGCACGGTTTACGAGAAATGAAACATGAAACTTTGTGGGAAAATCTCATACATCAGCGCATCAGTGTATCACTTTGGGCTGGTAGGCTTCCGTTACCTTGTAACTCTATAGTAGGATCCTATTCGATGCAAAGTAGAGCAAAACATTGTCGGCCGTTTATCAAAGGAAAATCGTGTCATCATTTTTAGGAGGCGTAAGATGAACCATTTCAAATTTAAAATGAAATTGAATGTAAAATCTGAAATACCGCTGCATACGCACTGTGTTCTGGTACTAGCTGTAGTCGGCCAGGTGCATCGAGTGTACGAAGTGGTCGGTTATACGTCAAATACTAACCTGGCGAGCTTGATCGTAAAGCAGGGAACAATAAACAGTGGCGCGTACAGAGGTGAAAAGTACATATGTGGAATTTAAATAACAAATTGGATTTATAATAAATTACATTTAAAACAAATAGTTTATGAGAATAAAGGGATATTTGTAGGAACAGGGTTCCAGACGTGAACTGATCCCCTCATCGCACCCCATTACGATTCTTTTTTTTATAAGGAGAACGAAGTTTCAAAGCAAAAACCTTGTATAACAGATATACTATAAATATTTACAGAATGAAACCAAAATATAAATCCTATGATATGATTATATCAAATAAAAACACTAACAACAATTCTCTATCAATCTCAACAAAATAAGTTATTTTTCTATCAAACAAGAAATATTAACAAATTATAAACAAAATATAAATTCTATAATTTATGCACTGTACGCCGAACAGCATTTTTCTCATCTTCATTTAATATTAATTTCTTCTTTCCACCCCCTTTTTTAGGTTTCTTAACGTCTTCATTTTTCTTCTCTCTTAAAATTTTTGAAACAGTTGATTCGCTTACTCCAGTATATCTAGAACAGATTTCCACCAAACCAGTCTTCAGTTTCATGGGATGATCCTTTTCTAAAGCGTTATAGACATTTAATATTATCGTTTTTTCTCTGTAACTTAATACAGATTTTTTTGTACCCACAGCAGTACATCCGGTTTGCGAACATCCAGGCACCGCCTCCATTTCTCCATATAACGACAACAGAGCAATAATAATACAAAAAACTTCACTTCACTAGCACAGAAAATATAATAGCATTCACGATTCACAAACAACAGCCCGACACACACACACAGCACACAAATAAAACATTAAAAACACTTTTGTTACGGAGCACAAGAAATATGATTTCACTCATAAATTCTCAAATAATAGCGCGAAACACACATACAGCCCGAACGAAATATAATTGCACTTATAACAGTTATAACCTCACAAGACACAAGTCATATGAGGGAGGATGAAGGGAGTAATAAATGTATTGTTGCCCTGCCGCCCAATGTGCGAAGGAGATGCCTTTGTTTTTCATTTTGTCGTTCCTAATATATAACTATTAATCCATAATGCATAAATTATTCAATTTCCAAAACCCCCTAAAACGTGTTGCACTGATTCCCTTGACAGGCAATGATTTATTACTTTACGAATATGATCCTACTATATAAACCCGTAACTCCGTTGTAATGAACTTTTATTAATTTAGCCGTTAAGTATCCGATGAACGGTTGTCTTTTCCTATGTTAGTAATAGTAATGTAAGCAATGAATTATGTATTTATTGTGGGTCTGCGTAGTAATATCCGATGAACAGTTAGTTTACGTCACCAATCGGCTATAAAAGCCGAGCTCCGCACAGAAAATCCAGTAGTGTTGAGCGGCAATTTTCCTCAACATGAAGTAAGTCCTCTTCCCCCCTTGGTATCGGCCATTTTCGTACCAAGGTTTCTCTTTCCCTACCCTTCCGTCTGGGAACAGAACGTCGGCCATTTTCCCGACTGTTTTCAGAGCCCTCCTTATCCTTCCGTCTGGGAACAGAGCGTCGATTATTTTCCCGCCTGTTCTTAGAATTCTCTCTTTATCCTTCCGTCTGGAAACAGAGCGTCGGCCATTTTCCCGCCTGTTCCTGGGGCTTCCATCCAGGAATAGAGCGTCGGCAATATTCCCGCCTGTTCTTGGAACCCTTTTCCTGAAACTCCGAGGGTTGGCCCCTTTCCCTCTCGGAATTCCTCACTCGCCCGTCCTTCCCGAACAGCCGTCAACCCGAGTTGAAAGCCAAATTAGAGAAAAGCTTAGTTTTCCAGTTTCCAACATTTTTCAAATGTTAGTACCGACCGTCATGTGAGTGGTGAAGTTATTTACTGTAAATAAATGGGAGTAGGTATATCTATTGGAAAATATGTTTTTTATGTTTTTTCTGATCAAAACCCCTGGTTTATATTTTTCTTCACTGCTGTTACTCGGACTGCGACTTTTTGGTGTGACATCCGGGTTCACACATAGAAAGTTCGTCACATCGTAATCCTATAAGAACATGGACCTCATACATCATTGGTCCGTAACTATATGACTGAGTTGGCAGGGTTCCGTAATCCCATAACCCATTAATCCGGCATAAGTCCATAAGCCTGGATCTGTGAGAATGTATATATATATACAAATCTCCGAGGAATTGAGACTGTAATATCTTGTCCTGTCCTGTTGTAATCCGTTAACCCGCGATATGTAACTTTCTGAAGATGCATGATCTGTAGCATAAAGATTTGTGAACATGAGTTTTGAAAACTAATGTCTAGTGATCATGAGTTTTTGCGATCAAAACAGGGTTATGGAGTTTTGGGATTATGTCGCAATGAAATCATGGATTCTAATGTTTTTCCAATTACTGACTATTCGAGTTAGTTTGAATTCTGGAAAACCTATTGATAGAGAAACTTTTTGATGTTATGGTCAAAATACGAACTATAATTCAAGAATTCCGACTTTAGATTCAGATTTAGCGGATCAAAATACTGTAGGAAATACTGGTCTACTTTCTTTATAACGCTGTGTAATTATTATTAAAATTTATCTGCAGATTCAAATTGTGGTATCATGTAAGTACGTAAATACGATTTTTTATTTATATTGGCTTCCACATAGCATACGCATAAAGTAGTTATCAATTTATTTTCACTACTTTTTCTACGTCCAATACTATGGTGGGTTATTACTTGGTTATTTATAAAAAGAATAAGTATTGAAACTAAATATCTCGACTTACTTTCGTTTTTATAACGAGTGCTTCCTAAGTTGACCAAATGCCACTGAATGTTATTGTTAAGATAAGAGTATGACGACAATAATAGATTTTTAGGTTAAAACATGTTTACTAATATAAATATTTTAAATTTACATCCAAATTCCAAAGAAAAATGTTATTAGATTCTTTTTGCATTTTATGTTATCTTTCATTATTAGAAAGAATAGAAGAATAACGGTTAGATTGCACCGCCTTCTATTTGTCAAAGTCTTGAGGTGTTAACTAATTCCTAACTCTGTCTCCTCGTCCTCGATTATAATTATTAATATATAATTAAAAATGAGGCTATCTACATTCCTAAGACATTCCAATAATTATTTAAATACAGAAGGTCAAGATCCTCTTTGTTCAATATCAGTAGCATAAGCTTATAGAACCAATGCTATTAGCTTTTCAAAATAATCAGTACATCGACAACTTGTTGCACAGCAGAATGACATACCTAATTGTGCAGGAAGATTGAGACCCATCACCTTAATTATTTTGAAGTAAAAATTGTGTTTAATGCATTTATTTTTTTTGTGAGATAATTTGAATTCAATATTAATTCAAGTAGGTACCTACATATTAATATACCAAAACTTCTAACAAACTAACAAACTACCTTTTTATTTGTTATGTTGAAGAAAAAAAGATACTGAAGAAAAAAGATACTGTCGCGTTATCGTTCCCCCGTCTGATTGGTCGGCGTGGCGGGAGGTGTTTCCGCACGGGCTTCGGGTCGTGACGCATAGGGCGTGGCCGCGTCAAAAGTCGCTGGGCCTTTCAGTGGCCTCTTTCAGTACTTGGAGGGAGTTAGCAGAGTCGATTTCGTCAGGGTCAACAGTTGGCCGAGAAGTTGGGAAGTGAATCGCCCCCTCACTCGGTTGTCGAGTTGTCCCGACGACCCCGCAGATGCTTCATCATCCGGGAAAACGGCGATCGAACAAGCGTACGGCGGCCCTCGTTCAGCCTCCTGGTCCGAAGAATCCAAAGAAGGGCTGAAGAGAAAGATGGCTATAATGAAGGCGTATAATAGTCACCGCCCATTTCGCCCTTCCACAAATAAGAAGTGGATCTTATTTTTCTTACTTTCTCTATCGCACGGGTTTCTATGACTTTCTTTATCGCTCTCACGTAACGGCCGATGAACCATGGGGACTTTCCGATCCTGTATAGTTCAAAAGTTCCGGGTTTCAACTGACCCTGTGTAGTGTAGACGTGAGAGTCTATCTGTAGCACTGAATTTACTGACTGAGTTTGAGGACTCTGGCACGGCCTCTTGAATGAGTGCTCGTGTATGTATATACAGGGTGTACCATTAAAAACTTTGCACCCGGCTTATTTTGAACTTTCCAAAATATTAAAATTGCCGGGACACGTCCATTTTGTTTTCGAGGGGGACACATTTTAGCGTTAAATAGAGACTCGCCAGAACAACCCCCTTCGCGAAGGCGCATTCAACTTTAGAATCTTTAGGTCGAGTGACACCTCATTCGAATGTGTTTTTAATTCTGGTTGTCATCATGTAATTTTTTCAATATTAGTTCATCTGTTGTTGAAAAAAAAATTACTTATGCTTAGAAATAAAAGACAATTTTGTATTAATCATTTAATAAATTGTTCAAAATGCCAAAGGCAAAACTATAAAAGGTTTCAATTTATTTCACTGTAAAAACTGTTTACAAATAAAAGGTATTTTAATAATGAAAAAAAAAAATGGTACTGATAACAAATTTACCAGTATCTTTTAGTAGCTATTCAGTTCTTAAAGAAAAGTGTTTAGTCTCTATTCTCTCTATTTTAAAAACAATGATAATGCGCGGTTTGAGAAGGCAATGTTTGGTTGTAACAAGATGGCGCAGCTCCACATTTTACAGTTGCAGTTCGACAGTTTTTAAATGAAAATTTTCCAAATCAATGGATAGGTCGCCGAGGACCTATTGAGTGGCCACCCAGATCACCTGATCCGATACCACTCTTTTTACGGGGATATTTAAAGTCTAAAATTTATGCCACTCAGCTGCAGTCTCTGGAAGAACTCAGGCGACGTATCATGAAAAAGTGAAAATATCGATTTTCTATTTTCCGTTATAACTCATTTGTTTTTTAAGATAGCGTCACGAAATTTTGTATCTAGGCATTATCCACAAATTCGAGCGGCTACCAAGTGCATTTCTGAAAGAGTGAGGCTTTGTATTAATAATGAAGGAAATCACTTTGAACATATTTTACACGGAGTTTTTTTTAATTTGTTTTTGTTTTGAATTTAATTTGCTTTGTATAATAAAAGGTTTGTTTTATTTACTTCATATTTTATTTATTGTTTGATACAGAACAACATCGTAACAGTAATAATATTTTACATTTCATGTTTTACACTAAAGAAAATGACAATTCGGACATCAGCCTACTATTTCAGAAAAATTAAAAAGAAATTCAAATTGCTGCAGGCAGACAGAATATTTTTGTAAAAGTGTGATACATCGTTGAATTCGTATTTTTTTTCTTTATCCATCCATGAGGAGAACCAATATGGCGTCCATAAGAAAAAAAATTGACTATCGCGACTCTGAAACAATGGAAGATAGAAAAAATCTGAACTCACCATTGAAATCGCCATGTTGGGTAATGCCTAGATACAAAATTTCGTGACGCTATCTTAAAAAACAAATGGGTTATAACGTATAACAGAAAATCGATATTTTCACTTTTTTCGAGATATCTCAGAAACTATCGAAGATATCTTGGATCTGTTTTCACCAAAACACTCGCCCCATAATTNACAAATTAAAAAAAACTCAGTGTAAAATATGTTCAAAGTGATTTCCTTCATTATTAATACAAAGCCTCACTCTTTCAGAAATGCACTGGTCGAATTTGTTTGAGAGTTATGGACATAATGAGTAATTCTGTTGCGAAGCTCATCTACAGTGTTTATGGTGGTTCGATAAACATAATCCCTTAGGACACCCCAATAGAAATAATTCATAGGATTCATGTCCGGAGTTCTGGCCGGCCAATTAATGAATCCATCTCTCACAATCCACTGTTCACCGAATCTGTTATTTAAAAATTGTTTCACTTGCAAGGTACTATGTGCTGGAGTACCATCATGATGATATCAGCATTCCACACAACGCATAACTGGCAATGTTTGGAGAAATTCCTCTACATAATTTTGTAGAAGGTCCAAGTACTTAGGCTCATTTAATGTACAGGGTGATTCACTATATTTTGACCCCCTTTAACTTTTTTGTTTTAAGATTTATAAAAAAATGTGAAATATAAAAGTTGCACTATTTTTTATGAAGTTTTCGAAAATGATAGAAAAACAAATGAAGTTCAAACAAAATGGCCCCGGATGTTAACTTTGTTAATTTAAATGGAACACCATGTTATGTTTTACACTAAAGAAAATGACAATTCGGACATCAGCCTACTATTTCAGAAAAATTAAAAAGAAATTCAAATTGTTACTGGAAGACAGGATATTTTTGTAAAATGTGATACATCGTTGAATTCGTATTTTTTTTCTTTATCCACCAATGAGGAAAACCAATATGGCGTACATAAGAAAAAAAAGTTTAGTATCGCGACTCTGAAACAATGGAAGATAGAAAAAATCTGAACTCACCATTGAAATCGCCATGTTGGATAATGCCTAGATACAAAATTTCGTGACGCTATCTTAAAAAACAAATGAGTTATAACGAATAATAGAAAATCGATATTTTCACTTTTTTCGAGATATCTCAGAAACTATCGAAGATATCTTGGATCTGTTTTCACCAAAACACTCGCCCCATAACTTTTTTGTAATTTGAGCCACCCTGTATGACTAACGGTTTCCGATATCCCTGTAGTCTCCCTTTAAATAGTTCTAAACCTGTATTTATATGTTTATTGCATGTATGATGACATGTGCATGAAAATACAGCGGAGTAAGGAACGATCTAGTTACAACACTTTTGTAGTACTTTTCGCAGCTATTGGAGTTCAATGAGAGTTTTGTGTGCACACGCTGAGTGGTTTTCCAGGCCACCTGATAGACTGCAAATGCCCAGAGTCGACGTTTGAACACATCTCGTTCAGACGACCAATCTCCCCATCTTCTGGCACGGCTCCGCAGAAAGGGTGTCAGAAAAAGTTTCGTTGTCGGCAATGTCGGCTCCGGGTCGCGCTGGTGGTCGCTCGGGGTGTGCTGGTGTTGGGTCTGAAAATGACGATTTGGCATTAATTGTCGCCGAATTGGCGTGTCGACGGGCAGCTCCGGGCTTCAGCTTTATCGGCCCCTGGCGGCGAATCCAGTGGAAATACGGCCCTTTTGGAGGCTGAATCGGTCGAATTAGATTACGGCGCCGGCGGTTCGAATGAGACCATCCAGAACATCGAGGGTCGCCGGGAACCATTGACAAGCGGTGGCACCTCGAAATATGGAAAGTTCATCGATGTTCTTGCTTTATCGGCTCTGGCAGCCGATCCAGCGGAGATATGGTCCTTTTCGACGCAGATTCGGTTGAATTGGGTTGTGGCGGTCCAAACGAGCCCATCCAGAACGTCGGCACTCAGTCGTTGGGAACGATCGAACAGCGGTAGCGGCTCGAAAAGTGGAAAGATCGTCGATTTCCTCACTTTATCGGCTCTGGCGGCCGATCCCTCTGGAAGCTGAAGTGGGTTACGGCGGTGCGATCGAGACCATCCGGGACGTCGTGGGGCTCTGGGATCGATTGATTAGTGGCAGCGGCATGAAGTTCGGAAAGATGCGTGAAATTCGACTTCTTGGTTCTGCGCGTGCGAGAATGTAGATCGGAGTACAGGGAGGAAACTCCTGGTTTAGGTCAAGCGTGACCCCAGTTCGTAATGGAATGTTACTAAGAAGTAGAGCTGGGTCGCTCGTTCATTTTGGATGTGTCGGCACGTGCGGCACAACTCATTTAAGTGTGCCGTTCAATGCGAGTCGTTCATTTGAACGACACGTGCAAGATGTTGAATGTTGAGTTGACTATGCTGACAATTGCTCAAGTAAACACTCGTCTCTTGCTCACTCCTGCTCTTTCGAGTTGTGGCTGTGCCTAATATGCACAACTGGTGAGAGGTTGCACTTATTCAGAAAATATTTTGACAAGTAACAAAATCGTGTTTATTACAAATGATCCTAATCTTTACACCTTCCTTCGCCTTCATATATAATGATGGCTAATCGATTTTATGTTCTTTTTTTAGAACTAGGAAAACCACCTAAAAAAAAACAACTATTTCTCTCTATTATTATTTTCTATATAATTTAACAACTCTTATTTATTACATGTCGTATCTGTTCCGTGTGAGAGGATTTTTTCCAAAGCAGGGCAAATTGTTACTGCTAAACGAAGTAGTTTACAAGGTGAAAAAGTCTCACAAATTATATTTTTAAATTATAATTTGTAATAGGTATCTACATAATTTGCAAACATTTTTTTAACTATTACCTATAACTGCATTTGAGATGATTTTGTTAATTTAATAATTTTTCCGTTTATTTATGCCTAGGAGAAATAAACTTTATTCTATTTTTAATATCTTGATAATAATTTGTTGCAGTTTTAAACAATTATATGTCCTATTAAAATATTCTACAGTATTCTAATAATAAACATTTATTTTTACATTTGCGGTTCACTTATTCCTAAATTATATTTCTGTTGTGATAATCAGTCAACGTTATATGGAGAATTCACACATATGTAGTCCAATCGTGAGTCGTGGTATTTACCTCTGACTCTCGAGCTCGGCTCTCGGCTCGTTCAATGTTCAGTGCTCGCTCAGTGCCAGTCACAGATTAGGTGCCTGTACGAACGATGAACGATTAGCTCCTTCGTTGCGAGTCGTTCGTTCACGGCACAAGATTATGTGCCGGCACATTCGTGCGAGTCGTTCATGAGCGACCCAGATCTACTAGGAGGTAAATTTCCAGCCTGATTGGAAAGATAGGTGAATTTTTGAAGATGCTCGAAAACTTTTTGCAACGTAAATTGTAAAAAAGACGTGCATTTGAATGTGTTTTTCTATAACCTATTCGTAGTCGATTTTTGCAAAAAATTCAGGATTTAAGGAAAATTACCACAATTTCATCATCGTTATCATTTCCTTGACATGTATAGTATATCAAAAACAAAATATCTGATAGATGATGGATATCCAAATAAGGAAGATATCATACTTGAACTTTGTTAGGAATTTACCTTTTAAATTAACCCATTTAAATAATGAAAAAGAAAAATGGCATTAAAGTGATTGCCACTTCTACCCTCATAAATTAAAAAAATTACTGAAGATGTAGGATGTAGGTACAACGCTTTTCAGGCCTCATGAAAGTTGGACAATTTTTTTCATAATTATTGCTGTTTTAAGTAGTTTAATTACAATTTTCATTTAAAATATTATTTAATTGAAAATTCTACATTAGGGGTCTAAATACAAAATGATTCTGGTAAGTTGGCGGTGGCCGCTTCATTTGATGAAATATGTATCTTAACCCATATTAATATGAAAACACACCATGCGTTTTTTACCGAGTTGTTTCTATCGAGTTAGTAGTAGAGTAGCCTTTCTTATCGGTTCAAAGTGTGTGACAGAGATGACGGTCGATTTGATAACTATTGGTTATCGTTTTCTTGTATATTATTATTAACAAAAATATGACAAAATAATGAAAAAAATATATCATGTCAAAAGAGAAGCAGCTACCAACTCGGTAAAAATCACTCTTTATGTTTTAGTCCTAGAAAGTAAATTCAGAAATGGACTAATGAAGGAAAAATGCTCTATTATTATTAGCCCTTTTCAAAATATAACTGTAATAATAATTAATTTAACAAAAAATAAGATACATGAAATGCGTTACATAAGTTACTTCAGCCGCCACCAGGTCATCCGTACAGAACCCTGAAAGATGTTAATATTACTCTTGTAATAAATACAAGTCCTAGGTCTAGTTTGATAGCTACAATACAGTAAGCCACCATTACTAACCTGCAATCCTCTGATGCGGGATCCATGTACCCAGGGCTCCTGGATCAAAGCCAAATCCGCATTCGCGCGCGCCACATTGGCACAGAGAGCAGCGGATGCCGCTCAACTGTGCTGAATGTTCGCTTGTATTCACTATGGAATTTGACCAGATGATTCAGATTTTGGTCCCTCCTGATCTTCATCAGAAGGACCAAAGTCTACCCTGACCTTCTCCAGGTTCCTAAAAAGGACCCTGGTGAAGTTCAGAAATGGTCTGAAGCCCTCCTTCTGCAATACCTTCACACCCATCTCATCTACTCAGAGGACAAGGGTCTGGCCCTTCTTCTCAACCTTGTGGTTGATTAGCCTCCAGACCCCTGTCCTCAATTTCCCGTTCTGGTTTTCCAGACGACGCATGTAGGTTTCTGGTTCATCAGGATGACCCGGAATCCATACAATGAACTTAGTGAACTTAAGTAGGTCAACGGCGCTGAGTCTAGCCCCCTCCCAAGGCACCAAGCTTGCCGTAGTTGTATTTAGCCATTGCAAGCTCTCCTCGTTGAAGGCGGTGATCGCTAGTGTTACCCCCTTCGACGACACTCCAGGAAGCGCGGTTGTGTACGTAGCCCTTAGAAACCAGCCCTACCAAACCACAAGTAGTGGTTTGTGGTGTGGAATTTAATTTTAACTTTATTAGCTTTATGTTAAAAAACGTACATAATTCAAAGTATATTAAGTTTATCGCAGTATGTACCTGTTTGAGTAGATAACAGTGAAACAGGTTTCTTATTACTTCGCAGCATTTCTTGTCGAATATCTTCAACAACATTTTCTGTTAAAACAGTAGATCTGCCTGTTGACTTGCCTTGCAAATACAATGCTTTTCCTCAGTAGTTGTTTAAGGATGATTCTGGACAACTTCAATGTCAATCCAAGCTACCTACCACTGGGCTACTGCCATCCGGAGCTGGCACCAGGTCTCCAGCAGCCATGGCGACGAGGTCCTCCAAGGTCAACCTGAAGAAGTGTCAGTGAGGTGGGGGATCCGATTTGCAGAAGAGATGGGATCCATCGACAATGATACTTCTTCAGCGTGACCTTAGAGGACATCGTCACCATGACTGCTGGAGACCTGGTGCCAGCTCTGGATAGCGGTAGCACAGTGGTGGCCTGTAGTCACCCTGAAGTAGTCCAGAATCACTCTTAAATAACTACTTTCCTCGTATCTTTTAATAAGGATTAATTTGTGGATTTTAAACATCTTGTTTCAGTGTAAATGACATTTTTGCACAAATCTACAAGAAATAAGAATGTAATAAATGAAATATAACCTTAAAATATTGAAATGAATATTTTTTTTCAACTCAACAAAGATCAACATCAAGAAAAGCACAGAATTACTGGTAAACACTGCTAAATTGCACAAAGAACAGGCATAAAATCACGAAAAATTACAGACAGTTCTGAATTAACATTTAATCTATAGCTCTAGTTGGTGATTTTTCCTTGGTAATTTCTGAAACACCGACTTAAGTAAATGAAATTCATTGAGCACCAAAATAAATCTGGTCACATGGGACTCGGGGATTTATTAAGGCACTATACTTGAATCATGGCAATGAGTAAAATAGTTTCTAATTTAAATCACCAATATATAAAAACTTATACTGGGACTGATTAGAGGCACTTAAATGAAACACTAAATACTTATAACATTCTTTTAAGGAAGAACAACATATATAAATTTCTGTACATAATTTAGCTTTATATACAAAACAATACCTACATACGAATTCTTTGGCGAAAATATATACAATAATAAAATAAATCAATAACATAACAAAAAAGGGGTGCCAGAGATAAAAAAATTTATACCACAGTGGACGAAACATTCAGCGCAACTCATTTTTTAAAACTCCTACAAGGTACAAACATTACGTCTCGACATCTAGGTTTCAATTACGATTAATAATCACATTTGTAACGATTACAATAAAATAGAAATTACTGTGTGAAAACGTGCAAATCAATGATTTCTAGTTACAAGTGTAGAAATCATACGTTTATTAGTAAGTACACAAGTGCTTATACGTGAGTATCCGTGAAAATTCTGATTGTTCATCTGCTTCTCTTATCCTATTTTTCATTAGTCAGTAAAAGTAAAAAACACGAAGTTTATACATCTCACCGTCGGTTATTTTGCGTCCTTGTTAAAATTCGCAGATTTATTTGTATACTTAAAAACAAAATTTTTATTTAAAAATAAATCGAGCTGCACATAAAAAGATGTCTGTTAAATCATATAAATAAAATAATTTATACAATTAAGAAACAGGTACATAATAATTAAATTATAATACAATTCAAGTCACGTTTAGTATTGCAATAAACTAAATATAAACATTCTGGACGATAAACATTTGCACTAATTAATAACTATATACACAGAAGAATGAAAGTACCATTTTATACACAATTAATTTTAATAAATAGACTACATTGATGTTTGTCAACATTTTAATAACATTCTGCTTGCTTTGTGGTAATAAATAGTAACTGTAATTAACATAATATATATTTTTTCTACTATGTAAAATGTGTCAAGTACTTTTGAATACAAGTCAGCAAGAATTATAGTCAGAAGAATTGTTAAGCGAAAATTAACAGGGACTAAACACATTTTTTAGACATTATTTTCTATTTTGTATCAGTCGTATGAAGTATTTATTAGTAGTATAAACAATACTATATCTAAATAACGCTAGATGGTAATTTTTCGAACTGAGGCATACTCTGACTACCTCTTCGCCGAGGTATTGTGCCACTAATTGACACTGAAGACACTTCAGGACAGCCATAAGAGAGTAATAGTTCTACCAGACTTTTACTTGTTGTTGCTGAGACGTCAGCATTGAGACTGTTTGTTGATTGGTACTTGGCAGCCGCTATGCTTGCCGCTGCCTTTGCATAAGCCAAACATGTCCTACCATCTTGGTCGACACATTTCACATCGGCATTATGCTAAAAGTTAAATTTACACATATTAGTTTACAATATTTGTGACAGTTTTAAATTCACTAGATCAATAGATCTGCTATTCAAGTAGCAAAGAAACATTGCAGGATATTAAAATACTTTTTTTTTTAATGGAACAGATAGTGGTATGCACAGTTTTACATTCAACTGCCACTGCCAAATTATTATTTAAAAAATCCTTAAATGTCTTCATAGCACATACAAATTAGTAGGTCACTCTCTGCCAGTAGGTATAAACCAATGTTGTCAGTAGGCTTTGAGCAGCAATGACATACAGGGTGTTTCATATAAAACTTTCCACCTGAACATTTCATTTAATATGAAGTTTTGAAAAAATTTCAAAAACATGTCGATTTTTAATCTGAGGGGGACATCGACTTACATCATTACTTATTTTGCAGTTGCCAGTTACCACCCCTTCGCAGATCGAGGTATCAACTTTGAAATTTCAAATGGCACTACAGGGCGTGTGATACATTGTTTGAAAGCTCTTCTGATACAGATTCTGAATCCGTAAAAAAAATAAAAAAAATCATTATGCGTTTTCAAGAAAAAAACATTGAAATTAAATTTTTGGAATTTTGTATTTTTACATTTAAAATTGTTTATAAAAGATGCTCCAATTGTGCACCCAGTTGTCCTTCGCAAATATGGAGCCTGTCTACGAAACATCTCCTTACATTTGCAAAAACATCTGGAGTTAAATTCTAACATTCGTTTACAATATGTTGTCTTAAATCTTCAAGATTTTCGGGTTAACTTGCAAAAACCACTGATTTGAGATGTCCCCAGAGAAAAAAGTCGTTTGGACTCAAATCGGGAGACCGAGTTGGCCATTCTATAGCCCCATGCCTACTTATCCATTGTCCTGGAAAATTCTGATACAAATAAGCCCAAACTCATCGCTCAAAATCATCATCATCAGCTGATCATCATTCTCCAGAATTTCTGTGATCATGGGATCAATATGATCTTCCAACAAATGTAAATAGCTGGCTCCAAAGTGCCATCTAAAAAAATGGACCAACTATGTGATTACCCAATATTCCTACCCAGACATTCAGCTTTTCTGGATACTGAGTGTGCGATTCCCTAACACAATGAGGGTTTTCACCCGACTAATAACGAATATTATGCCTATTCACTGTACCATCACCGATGCAGATATTGTAATAGTATATTAAACAACAAGGTTTGAAAACGACTCTTTGCACACGAACGAGACATATTGGTGGACCGAGCCGAAGGCGAGGTCCACAAGTCGAAGGAGTGTGCAAACAGGTTTTCAAACGAGTTTTTTACGATACTTTTTATACGACTGCAAACAGAGACCACAAAATCAAATTTTAATTTAAATCGTTTTTATTACTAAAATTGCCAATGCATTAACAAAATAAATTAAATACAACTTTTAATTTAACTCGTTTTTATTAAGAAAATTGCAAAACACATTAACAAAAGAAACTAATATTTCATATTTATGGTAACATTTGAACATTCCTTCAAGGTTACGCTGGGAAAAGCAGTATTATTGTGTACCTTGTTTTCGGTAATAGAGAATATTTTTGGTGTCGTGTTTTTATTGCAGTTTTTCAGCGTGCGGTCGTTGTTTTCTTGTTGTATTCCAGTAGACGATCGTTGTTCTGGTTCTGTGGCAGCAGAAAACACTGAAGACTCTATCTTTTTTGAAATTTCCATTTTATTTCTCAAACAGTCATCAACGTAGCCTTCGGCAACTGTACTGGATTTCCATCCTCCATGGCGTTTGAGGGCAAGCAGATTTGAGCCAGAATTGACTAAAATTGTGGCCGATGAACGCCGAAAACAATGTCCCGTGTAACTTTCTGGATTCTCTAGCATCAAAAACTTGGCGATTTCCCTAGCCATGTTTCCAATTTTGTTGATGCCAACGTTTTGGCTTGAACATTTTCCGTTTTGATAGTTTAAAAAAAAACTGCCTGTCTTCAGATTAGGAGGACGAAGAGCACAGTACTTTTTTAACACGTTGACTGCGGTACATACCTCGGGGGGTATGTACTCATTATAAAAAATATGCGAATCTCAATAATCACATTTTTACTGTATCTTGTGGAAGTTGCAGAATCTGTACTTTTTAGAAATAATGATTTTTCTATTATTTTCGTTTCAAAACTCTTTGCGAATGAAAACGTTAGTATCCTAGGATATATAGTTACAGATATATGCAAGTTTATAGCAATAATTGTGTTTTTTTTAATTTTATAGGGTCAAATGTAAAAAAAATTACATATCCCCAGGGATATGTACCGCACACAGAAGATGTTTTGTTACATATCCACGAAGATATGTATCGCAGTCACGGACAAAGTACGTTGAGATTATCTCGCAGTCAACGTGTTAAGATAGTGTAAAGGTTTCCTGTAATTGTAAAACACCTTGGTACCTTTGTTTTTGTATTCTTCAGTTTAATCAGCATAGCACTGACGAAATCTTTGGTGTCTTCTATTTTGAGATAACATAATTCCNCCGCTGCCAAATTATTATTTAAAAAATCCTTAAATGTCTTCATAGCACCTACATATTAGTAGGTCACTCTCTGCCAGTAGGTATAAACCAATGTTGTCAGTAGGCTTTGAGCAGCAATGACATACAGGGTGTCACATATAAACCTTTCCACCTGAACATTTCATTTAATATGAAGTTTTGAAAAAATTTCAAAATCATGTCGATTTTTAATCTGAGGGGGACATCGACTTACATCATTACTTATTTTGTAGTTGCTACCCCTTCGTAGATCGAGGTATCAACTTTGAAATTTCAAATGGCACTACACGGTGTGTGATACATTGTTTGAAAGCTCTTCTGATGCAGATTCTGAATCCGTAAAAAAAATAAAAAAATCATGCGTTTTCAAGAAAAAAAACATTGAAATTAAATTTTTGGAATTTTGTATGTTTACATTTAAAATTGTTTATAAAAGATGCACCCAGTTGTCCTTCGCAAATATGGACCCTGACTACGAAACATCTCCTTACATTTGCAAAAACCTCTGGAGTCAAATTCCAACATTCGTTTAGAATATGTTGTCTTAAATCTTCAAGATTTTCGGGTTGACTTGCAAAAACCACTGATTTGAGATGTCCCCGGAGAAAAAAGTCGTTTGGACTCAAATCGGGAGACCGAGCTGGCCATTCTATAGCCCCACGCCTACTTATCCATTGTCCTGGAAAATTCTGATATAAATAAGCCCGAATTCATCGCTCAAAATCATCATCATCAGCTGATCATCATTCTCCAGAATTTCTGTGATCATGAGATCAATATGATCTTTCAAAAAATGTAAATAGCTGGCTCCAGTCAAAGTGTCATCTAAAAAAAATGGACCAACTATGTGATTACCCAATATTTCTGCCCAGATGTTCAGCTTTTCTGGATATTGAGTGTGTGATTGCCTAACACAATGAGGGTTTTCATCCGACCAATAACGAATATTATGCCTATTCCGTGTACCATTGAGAAAAAACATACACTCATCACCGAAGCAGATATTGTAAAGTATATTTTGATTTTCTGTAACTCTGTTAGACATGATATCATAAAATTCTATTCTTCGATCCGGATCGTCCTCGTTCAAACAATGCACAAGATGTATTTTGTACAAATGCCATTCATGTTTTTGCAAAATCCGATGAACGTTCGACTTAGGGATCCCTGTAGTACGCTCTAATGATCGCACGTATTGGTGTGGATTCATTGTCAGTTAGCCCAAAATTCCTACTCCCATTAATTCGTTACGAGGATTGGTTTTCTTAAGATTTGCTACGGAGTCAGTTTCCCAAAATTTCTTAACAATTTGGCTCATGTACGTATGACTTGTTTGGTGATCAGGATGAAACTGATTGAAAATTCGAGCAGTTTCCACAAAGAAAAAATATTATCGACTAAACCATTATGCAAAATTGATAAATGTAAAAGTTACACTTTGAATGTAAGCCGAATATGAGATTTGATACAATTGAAAATGGTTTCAACAATAATACATTTCCAATAATATGATATCAAACAAAAAAGTAAAATGGAATGGAATGCAATGGAATTCATAAAAAATTATGATAAGAACTTCTTTACGTTTCATTTATTATTGTTTTTATCATCTGAAGTAGAAACCATTTTGCAGTTTAATCATTAATGTTTTGATGGAAGTATGAAAATCTTTTCAGTGGTTAACACATGCTATAAATTAAAATAAAACAATTTTAAATATAAAAATATAAAATTCTAAAAATTTAATTTCAATGTTATTTTCTTGAAAACGAATAACTATTTTTTTATTTTTTTTACGGATTCAAAGTCAGTATCAAAAGAGCTTACAAACGATGTATCATACGCCCTGTAATGCCATTTGAAATTTCAAAGTTGATACCTCGATCTATGAAGGGGTGGCAACTACAAAATAAGTAATGATGTAAGTCGATGTCCCCCTCAAATTAAAAATTGACGTGTTTTAGGAATTTTTTCAAAACTTCATATTAAATGAAATGTTCAGGTGGAAAGTTTTATATGGGACACCCTGTATATTTCAATATAATATGCATTCAAAATAATTAATTTCACAGATTTGGAATGGGTATGCTTTATCTTTCACACTGTATATATTTTGGTTCTAACTTTACCATCTCAATTTTTTGATATCTTTTAGTACCCCTCAAAAGAGCCTTTCTGGTAAGTTTTGAGATTTTAAGTGTTTTTGATGAAGATTTTTGAGTTTGAAATTTTAAATCTTTCGATTTTTTTGAAAATTTTTTAGTTCAAACTACTATTATTTTAACATCTTTTAAGACCGGTCTGGTCGTGGGCCCTCCATAATTACTATTTTTTTTTGATTTTTGAAAATTTTATTTTTCTCGATAAATCATAAGTACCGATTTTTGCCACTGTATACTTTTTTTTACTTATTTTAGATTAATTTTAATACTTTTTAATTGTTAATCAGGTCTATTCTGTAATGCTTTTGGCTAAATTTTAACATCAAGGTCACAGTTAAAATTTTAACCTCCCATTGTTTAACCTGATACTGTATTCTCTAAAAATTTTAATGGGTTTATTTTAACCAAATACGTTAAAATTTACAGGGACGAAAATAGATGCTGCTAAAATTTAACCTGGCTTGGATGGTATAATTGATCTCTATTATTTATAGAGATGTGCCGCGAACATGTGAAGAGAGAATATGTCTTCCTGACGACACTTTTCAAGATTGAAAAGTTGTATGCGCATGCGCGGAATTATTTGTTGCATTCATAATTCCCGAAAAAAAATTTTTGAGGTTGGTACATGTAAAATTAAAGATATTTAGCCATTTTCTTGTAATTTTGTTGGTAATTGTTTAACTGAAACAGACATTTTAAAAATATAACCTCTTACATGTCCATATTTTATTATTTTTAGCAAAGTTATTGATTAGTAAATAGTATTCAGTTGATTCCTAATTTAATATTTAATACACAAATAGTTTATAAATGAAGTATGACGCCAAAATCAAGTTTGGTTATATTTTTCTGAATTGAGTAAAAAAAATTATAAAAGTAACTTCTGCTCAAAAACAATTTTTAAGAAATCCAGTAGGATGGAAAAACATTTAAATAAGTGTATTGGCTGTCTGGGGAAAATTAGAAACTAGTGCATAAAAAAGTCTTAAGGTAGATAATAAGTAAAATATATCGACACATATTCATTAGAATAAAAGTAATATTTTTCTTTGCGTACCCTCAAGCAGTGACCTGTGAAAACATGATGTCACTCATAGGTGCCTTATTAGATTCAAGGTCAAAAGTCTTTTTCCCAACATGTCCGGACATTATTTCATCGACATATCCGTAGCACACTTTTTCAAATAGTGCCCATCTCTAATTATTTATAAACGATATAATGGCCCTACAAATTAAATCATTTCAAGCTTTATTTGCAATGGTTGCAATTTGTTGTAAAATATTGTTGACTTCTAAAAAGTCAACAAATTGACTGGATCTGTTTTTTTGTCGTGTTTCTTTTTTTTTTCATTCCTTATAACTGCTAAATCACAAAAATATTATAAATTGCTTAGAAATTATTTTATCAGCTATTTTTTCTTGCAAAGTATTTTTTTTATTTAAATAATAGTATCTTTATGAATTTCTATTCAATTAAAAGATTAAAAGAGAGTCTCACATCTTAATAAATATTGCTGTCAAAGAGTGACCGCAAAAATCGCCCGTTTTTTCACAATTCGCAGAGAACTAAAGAAAATAGATAAAAATATGTTTTTGGTCTCAAATTACTAAATATATCAATTAGTAATATTCAAATTCTTCATTTTTGGCATTTTCAACCCCTAAATAGGTAGGGGAGATCTTTAAAATTTTCAAAACACTAAAAGCTATGCCCATTTCAGTTTTTTACGACAAGTAATTTGCGACCAAAAACATATTTTTATGTATTTTTTTTAATTCTCTGCGAATTGTGAAAAAACGGGCGAAGATCACAGGTTTTTTGCGGTCACTCTTTTCATCTGAGAAACACTATTTAGATGCAATAGAAAAACTAGATTTGTGATACAATACAGCTATAATCCGTGGTCGAAATTATAGAGTGACTCAGACATAATATAAAAACATTATTACCATAATGCGTATAAAATATAAAATGATTTTTATACGGTTCAATATTATTTATCTTTGAGCATGCTCGCTACGCACATCGATAGAATCTATAATCGTCTATAGACTGAGTTACACTGAACGTCGATCTATATTCTATCTCTGTCTTTTGCACTTGGTAGGGAATAGGGAAATGCTTTTTTAGTGGGTGTAAACGGACTTAATTCCATGGCTATAATAAATTTATAAATTAAAAAAACACAACTGGGACGTTTTAAAATGCTGTAATAATTAAAATTGATCAAAGTGCCGGTTATAGCAAACCGTAAAAAAATATTAGATGCTATGTTTTATTATCTTCTTTCAATATTTTCTATATTTTGTTGCCATTTACGCAGACATGCCAATGGATTTTCGTTTCCGGCACGCTTCATCCCCCTTACTAGTCCAAAACCTAGCGATGAGTCACTCTCTATAATTTCGACCGCGGAGTATAAGTCAATCACAGAGACCCAAAAATTTCATAAATCATTCCAAGGAGCAACGGAAATATATTAACTAATTCTAAATACTCTCTAAAATAATTATTTCGTGAATTAGAACAAGTAATCAAAAAAATTTACCAGAAAGTATTTTTTGAGGGGTACTAAAAATATTAAAAATTAAGGAAATCGAAAATCAAAATTTTTCAAACTGTCCAATTTGGCGTAACGCCCCATATGTAAAATAAGATTTCAAAAGGTTACCGATTTAAATTAGCTAATTCCAGCAAAAATTTCATTACAGGAAACTACACTTAACTAAGTTATCCTTTTAATTTAATTTTTTAAACTGTAACATGTTCATTAACCACTTACCCAAATAAGAAGTTGAGCAATAGCAATATTTCCCATAGCACACGCAAGATGTAAAGGTGTACGTAGGTCCCTGGGCCCTACAGTGGTGTTTACTTCTTGTGCATTTGTCCTGGCTAGTACGTTAATAATGGCCTTCATATTTGCAGCGCATACGGAATCCACAAGTTGCTGACCCAATGGCATAGTGTTGTTAGGAGGTGGTAAAAATTCTTTAGTTTCATATTTAGCCCTTATCCATCTTTCTTTTTCTTCTCGACTAGAAGTTGGACCAGGTTTTATCCTATTCTGAGTTTGACATTCCCACACCGAGTTCGCCAGACTGTTGCCTATTGCCAACATGACAGCAAGGTTACCAGGCCTGTAAAATAAATATTACATAGGAATATACAAAAATTTTCTTTCATGAAATTAACACGTAATAGATAAAATAAGGAAGTTAATACTTACGGCCACTCATCGAGGTCCATAGATCGAACACGGGATATATGCGACCCTAAATTTCTGTGTATTCCAGAACATTCAATACACATCAGAACACCTAAATTCAGGCTGGCCCAATCTGGATCTGTAACACATAATTAATTTAAAAACCTATTACAGTCGTTTAAAAAAAAAACAATAATACTGACTTGCCGCATCACAATCCACACAAGAGCCGTTACCAGGAACTCGACTCTTAATAGACTGAATAGACGCAGCTTCCACTGGATTATTTTTTGCCTTCGAAGACTCGTTCATCTGAAGAGAATTTAAAATTTGTTGTTCAATTGCAGCTACCCAATCATCTCTCTCGTCAGAATTTGAAGCATCAAAGTGCCACTGCTTGTTGTCTAACGACACTATGTAGAACTCGTAGCCGTCATTATCTAAAAGGAAAAATTAAATATAAGCGATAGAGCAGTAAACAATTTTTAATATATTTACCATCGTATTCGGAATTTTTTACTCCACTACTTTTAACACGTCTGTGGCGCTTTTTAACATTTGGAGTTTCTGTCTTAGCAATTTCTCCATTTAAGAATGAGTTACTACTAGATAAAACCATACCCTCATCACCACTAGCCTGTTGTGAATATTTGGAACTTGGATCTTTCACAGTCTCAAAAGCACTAAGCAGGACTTTTTCTGTAGGACGCTTATCTTTACCTAAAATAAGTAACAAAATATTATGTCTGCAAAAAAAATGTACAGTAAAAATTTATCTTACCGATAAGAGATAGTCCTCCGAGACCTTCATTGATTGCATTTTGACAATTGGCCCCAGCTACGGTAATAATAGATTTGGAACCTCTAGGTTTTTGCCCAGGAACCTTAACAGTCACATACTGCAAAGATATTTCCTTTCCATGAATATCATCCATATAATCATGTAAACAAGGATGGTAAGTTAACCTCCCATCGTCACACAGTGTTACATATTTCTTTTTCCATTCTTTGTTCAAGGGCTTACTACTCCTTTTATATAAGTAACCTTGTTTAAGAGGAATTGCCCTTCCACTGCCAAAGTCTCCACCATTCTTCAATTTGTCATCCCCTTTCTTGGAAGGAGTAAACAGGTTTGATCTTCTCCGACTTTTTCTAGAAGTTGTTGGGGTAGAATTTGGAGTTGGTAGGTCTTTTGCACTATTTGGAGGGTTCTGTAGATTATCCAAAGAATGTGGTGCGGCAAATTTAGCAACATTATTATTTTCTGTTGCTACTGTCTGTACTACTAAACCTTGAGATGAACCATGGCTACCAATTGTGGACGTGGATGAATTCCACTTCTCATCAGATGACCTGTAAACTGGTTCTTTCTCACAGTCTCGATGAATGTGATGGGATGACGACTTTAAGGTGTGTACTTGTCTAACATCTAACGGATGAGTATTAGCCGAGTCCTAGAGCAGAAATTATTTACCAAATTATGTTACATAAAATTTAAATAAATTCTATAAATTGATCACAATTAAATAAAAATTAAATTTTATTTTGTCTTCACCTTGTGAGATAATGTATGGTTATGTCCAGGTGACACATGTGCTTGTGATTGTCCTATTTGAGAATATCCGTTATTACCCTGTGCGGCACCCTGCGCCAAATGTCTTTGTACCGACATTGAAGCAGAATGATAATGATTATTTGGTGTTGATGGTCTAGAATTTGTAGGAGTTAGGCATAATGTTGAGGCTGCTAATCGTTGTTGCACAATTTTCTGACATGCTGTAAAAAGGATAAAAAGTTTATCAGGGTGTCTGGAAATTAATGCAACAAAATTTAAGACAAATTTAGGGGACCTGTATTTTTTCTTTTTGCCAGGTGGCCCCCTCTTTCGGAGTTACAGCCCCCTGAAATCTGCCCCTAAGAATAGTCTTTTTCGTATCTCAGAACCCTGTTGAACTAGATTCACTAAATTTGGTACACAGGGGTTTTATGATATGTGGAATCTGATAGTTCTACGCTTTTTGGCGGAGAACCCTTTAAGACACTTTTTCGTGGGCCCCCTTGTCTTTAAAAAAATTTGGTCGCAAATTTGATTTTCTTAAAAATTATTAGTTAGCTAAAAAGTCATTGAATTTAGACTCTTTTGTCTCCATATTTTTTTCGTAAAACGCAATGTTTTTCTTGAAAACAACGCGTTTTATGAAAAAAGTATCGAGATAAAAAAGTTTCTAAATTTAATGGCTTTCTAGCGGACTAATAATTTTTAGGAAATTTAAATATGTGACCAAATTTTTTTGGCTCCAAAGACAAGGGGGCCTACGAAAAAGTGTCTTAAGGGGGTTCCCCGCCAAAAAACGTAGCACTATCAGATTCCACATGTCATAAAACCCCTGTGTACCAAATTTAGTGATTATCATACAACATGGTTTTGAGATATAAAAAAGACTTCTTAGGGGCGATTTCAGGGGGCTGTAACTCCGAAAGAAGGGGCCACTTGGCAAAAAGAAAAAATACGGGTCTCCTAAATTTGTCTTAAAAATCTATAACCAAATTTTGTTGCATTAATTTTGGGACACCCTATATGTATATCAGTTTTATAATACAAAAAAGTTATAAATTTAATAAATTACTTAGGTTTTAAATATGGCAAATAATAAATGAGCTGATAGTTAATTAAGTTAATTCCATGTCTTTTGGAATCATTTCAGTGTCTATATCCATGTTTTTTTTTAATGATTACTAGGCACAAATGACATATTAATGATGTTAAAATTAATTATGTTTTTAAAATAGAGAAAGAAAGTAAAATCTAATTGTTTTAAANTCTATGACCAAATTTTGTTGCATTAATTTCGGGACACCCTATATGTATATCAGTTTTATAATATAAAAAAGTTATAAATTTAATACATTACAATTAAACATTAGATTAGGTTTTAAATATGGCAAATAATAAATGAGCTGATAGTTAATTAAGTTAATTCCATGTTTTTTTTTTAATGATTACTAGGCACAAATGACATATTAATGATGTTAAAATTAATTATGTTTTTAAAATAGAGAAAGAAAGTAAAATCTAATTATTTTAAACTATTATTATTATATAGACTATATTAGAAATAAACTACATATGTATATTAGAAAAATTTATATATTTTTTCTTATTTTATAATTTCATAAAATTTTATTGAAATCATGTACATCTGAACAAATTCTAAACAAAACGTTCAGGTAATATTTTATTCATGTAAAATGTTTAGATTATAATGTCTTATTAGTCGTACTTACTTTTATTTTACTTTAACGGTATTAGTATAATGTAAATTACGTTTCTGTTTTTTTTTAAAAATGTTATCAAGTGTAGTCTATACCAAAATCTATGTGTGCTAGATTTCATAACTTTATAGGCAAGTTAAAAATTAAATAATTATCTCAAATAAAAATTTACCAAAAATATTGAAATCATTAAATACATAATGTAAACTTTCTATGAAATATCCTCTATTGTTTTATTATTATTATCTTCGATGAATACCATCATGCAATTAGAAATGATAGATGAGATATGACTTATTTTTAATTTTTATTTTTAAGGTAGGTAGGTAATTATTATTAGTTAGACATTTTTAGCACACCTAGATTTTTGGTGTCAAAGAACAATATAATCTATTAGGTATCCATTTACCATTTACATTTTTAGGAATGTTTTTACAATTACTTCGAGTTAATTTATTATGTTTAAAGAGGAAGAAAAGAATAATATGTATAAAGAATATAATTTTGGGAGGGCAAATATTGGTTAGGTGAAAAATCAATTTACATAAATTTTTTTCTTTATTTTTTGGTGACAAAATACCCAAAAAATTAAAGAAAAAGATCTAGACATACTGTTAACATTATTAACATTGTATTTCAAAATTTTAATTTTTCCAAAATGTTTTATATTCTGCACATAATTTAATTGATTAATATTTAGAATATCAATTCCTTTCTCTCATCTACTGTGACTAATTGATGAAATGATGTTAGAACAAAACAATTTTTTGAAATTGTAGGTACCTTAGTGATTTTTTATATTTTTAATTTTTATAGTAAATTACTAATTTGTGAAATTAGATTTTGGTGTCAAAGAACCTTATACCGGGTGTTTCGGAGTTGAGGTGATAAACGCTCAGGGAAGATTCCGCTCAGTAAAATATGTAAAAAAGTTCATATGACATGGGTTCCCAAGTGCTTCGTTTCTGGGATAGGTACAGGGTGTTAATTTCTTTAAAAAAACTACTAAAGTTTTAGTGGGTTTATATGAATATTACATAAAAACCGCAAAAAAACTACATGGTGATATTCTTTTCTAGAAAAAAAAGGACTTGCTCGCTGAGTATGCGCCTGAAAATTATGGATCAAATCTACTTGTTCAGTTGATGTATGATAATTGTTTTAATAAACCGTAAAAATTTCATTCAAATCGGCTAAAGTGTTTTTTTAACTCAAATTAAAAAAAATAACACCCTGTATCTCGGAAACGAAGCAGTTGCGGACCCATGTTCATATGAACTTTTTTACATATTTTGCTGAGCGAAATCTCCCCTAGGTTTTTGTCACTTCAACTCTGAAACACCCGGTGCCTATAACTTCACTTGGTAAGATTTTTCAGACACTTTTAGAATTAATTTGAATTGGCTCTATACCCCTAAAGTAAAATAAAAATATTTATATATTTGGGAACAATAATTGTAGCCTTATATCAATATTTATAGATTCGTGAGTAGTTTTATTTTAAAAATATACACGTTCTACAGGTATTTGATAACCAATTATTATTTAAATATGACATTACTCACCAGTATGGTCTTTAAGGCGTATCGTATATCACAATAACAAACTCAGATTTGAACATAAGGCTTTATTAATGAAAACTACAATTGTTGGTCCGGTCTGAAGTCAATTAGGCTTTTCACAAAGTAAAATCAGTACAAGAAACATATAGCTGGTCAATGTGGGCTGGTACTTACCATCTTGGAAGACTCGTTCAACGTTGAGACCGTAGGTAGCACATGTCTCGTAGTAGGTGCACCTTTTTAAGTCGTTAGCTAATTTTCTAGCCCGGGAGTCGTCTATAACGCGGGGGTTATTTTCACTTATTGCGTCTGAAAAAAAAAAGTTATTCCAAATTATAGAGATAAAACAAAATGCATTTTTTAGGGTCCACCTACCTTGTGTTCCAACTAATATGAGCGGTATCTCTGCTGAATTTCTATAGTGCGACATTTTAGTGTAGTAGTTGTATATGGCGTTGAAAGATGACTCGTTTTCAAGACTAAAGACGAATATGACCGCATCGACCCATGCCGTAAACTGCAAATAAAGAATAAACATCAGTACTTTACATTCTCATTGGTACAACTAAGTAGCAACCTGGACTTTCACTGCATAGCGAGACCTCCGACAAAAAATGTGCATATACATGCGGAAAATAATTTTGTTCATTTTTGCATATGATTTGTATATATTAATCTGTTTCAAAGAGAATAAATATGTGTTGGCATTTAATTATGCATGTTTAAAAATATTTATATATTTAAATGTATGAATAAATTACATATGTCTAGAATCAGGAACGACCTTTAATATTCGATAGTTCCAAATCAACATCATTGATTCAAATTCATTTTCATGCAAAATTATTTCTACATATAATAATAAGTATACTAAAAACATTTCCAAATAAGTAAAAAGATTAATAGAATTTCAAATTATTAGATTAGAGTAAGTTCAAAGTTCCTGCTTGATCTAGTTTGTTAGGAAAAAATCTAATATGAGGTTTGACCAAAAAGTAACGAGTTGTTAATTTTCTCAAAAAGTATTTATTTAATCTTCAATTTTTATCTCATCCCCTTCAAAGTGCCTCCCCTGTGATATTATACACTTATGCCAAAGGAGTTGCCAGTTTGAGAAACACTGATGGAAAGCCTCAATAGGTATCGTCTTGAACACAGTTTGCGATTTTGCCTTTATCTCATCTATTGTTGAAAAACGTTATCCTTTAAGTATCCTTTTAAGCTTGGGAAATAGGAAAAAGTCATAGTGGTCATGTCCGGAGGATAGGGTGGTTGCGGCATCACAACGGTGTTGTGTTTCGACAAGAATAATTGGATTGGATTTGGATAAACAAAGCGGTATGTGCTGGTGCGTTGTAGTGGTGCAAAATCCACGAATTGTCTCTCCTGTTGTTCTCGTTATCTGCTGATTGCAGATGGTACTCCTTGTTAACTGCTCGACCAAGCAGTAAACATTCGTGATGAACTATTCCCTTGTAGTCGAAGAAAATGGTTAGAAGGACCTTCACATTTGATCAGATCATCTTCGATGTCTTCTTGGCCTTCTTGGACACATTTGTCCCATTGATAAACTCATGGCTGTGATACAGTATCGTCGCCAAAGGCCTTCTTTAATATTTTGAACGCTTCGCTGTACTTAATTCCGTTTTCAACACAAAATATTAGACAAACTCTTTCATTCCATATTGCGCCACAAAAAAAAATCACCAAAAACACTGTGGTAAGTCTTAAGGCCGCATGTCACTGAGGCTGGTCCGGACAGGCTGGTGCAGCCTGGCGGGTACAGTCAAGTAAATAATATCGCGACTATTGATCTAAGACTGTACAGTCAACGTGGGCAGTCACGTGATACTAACAGACAAAAATCTATTGGCTATTGGTACGTAAGTACCCGCACGGCTGGACCCGCTTTAAAATGTAAATTAGTACAAATCAGGCTTGTGCCGCCTGACCCAGGAGGGAACCAACTGATATACCAGCCAGAGTGAGTGTATATTCATTTGTTGCACTGCCTTTCAAACTTGGCTGGACCAGCCTCAGTGAAATGCGGCCTTAACTCATTCGCTTGCTAAACATAAACTATAGTAGGATCGTATTCGATGCAAAGTAGAGGAAAAAATTGTCGGTCTTTTATCAAAGGAAAATCGTGTCATCATTTTTAGGAGGCGTAAGACGAACCATTTCAAATTTAAAATGAAATTGAATGTAAAATCTGAAATACCGCTGCATACGCACTGTGTTCTGGTAGTAGCTGTAGTAGCCCAAATGCATCGAAGTGGTCGGTTATACGTCAAATACTAATCTGGCGAGCTTGGTCGTAAATCAGAGACTACCTCCAAAAAAAAAAAACAAGTAAACATCAGTGGCGCGCACAGAAGAGAAATGTAGTACATCATGTGGAATTTAAAAAACAAATTGGATTTATAATAAATTACATTTCAAATAGTTTATCAGAATAAAGGGATTTTTGTAGAAACAGGGTGCCAGACGTGAACTGATCCCTTCACCCCTTCATAATGCATAAAAGAATTATTCAATTTCTAAACTCCTTAAAACTGTATTGCACTGGATCCCTTGACAGGCAATGATTTACTACTTTGCATCGAAATATAACCCTACTATAAGCGTAGCAGCTGCCTAAAAATTGACAGGTACGTTTATTGACAGTGCTACCAATACGCAAAAAAAAAGAATCAACTCGACAGACAAGATACAACACGCGCAATTTGAAAATTTCCGTTACTTTTTGATCAAACCTTGTACAACAAAACATTTTTCCCAGTGCGAATTAAAATTTTGATCAGATCCACTTTAGTAGGGTCAAGTGATGCAGATTTAGGATAAACTTATAATTGTTTAGTACTAAATTATGGTTATCTTGTTATGTACAAAATATTACAAAAGTCCATTTTAATTATACAGCTATAGAGAGTACGTTAGGTAACAACGTAAAAAGTAACATTTGGATCATTTTGCGTCAAGGTAAAGCGTACGATATTAATATCCTGTCGTGACCTATTTTGTAAGGCTTCTGTGGCTTTTAAGTTCAAGATGATTAATTAACCTCTCCACAAAAGGCACCTTAAAATGTTATAATAACGTTTCAAGAACTTGTATTTGAAAATGTAAAAAATCTGATTTCACTTAATCCGTTTCAGATATACCTAGACACTTAAAAGATAAGTACCTAACCCACTGAGATTGATATTCCAAATCATTTCTTTGTTCAGTAAAAAGTTTGAAATGGAAAATAAATACTGCAATTGAATATTATATATTTTTTTATAATAACAGACTACCTTCATAAAAAGGATAAACCGAATCATTTTATTCTCGATCGATCATCCGTTCCTATACAGCGACTATATTGTAAGTAATTGATTTGTATAATGACTAATGAGTTAATTTCAAATGCATTTTTTTAGTGGCCGGTCAAGGTAAGTGATTTTTTTTGTAAAATTCGGGAACAGTAGTAAACCTTGATTGATTATATACACTAATCGGTTTTAATTTTCTGTTAAGGTCACAGGTTTGTTAACACGTCGTCAATTCTCTTTCAGAATACATCATGAAATGTACTTTAATATTATTCAACTGTACCTATCAGATTTTTGTTACATAAAGTTGAGATTCTTATAACAGAATTGTATTTTAATTTATTGTTGCCCTATGCTGCCTAAAATACATTTCTTATGCATTACTGAATCCAAATGAGCGTGTGTTGGCGTTGGTTTTAAGTATTCATTTCACGATTTTTACGATTATTTAATTTAACTTTTGATTAAAACAGAATTTTTATGATATGATATGGTGAAAAATCCAATTAAACCTTATAAAGTTACAATAGTAATGGTATATCGCTTGTTAGCAATAAAAAAATAATCTGTCGAGTTAAATTAATATGCAAAGACCATATCCACCACACATCACAAAAATATGTCGATGTAAATCGATTTTATATTGTTAGTTACAATGCAAACAACAGTTTAGCTCAGATATACTACAGATATATAACATGTGGAATATATCACAAAAACAAAATCGTAACTGATACTTTATTAATTAAAACAAACAGAAATTAGTAAATCTTCCATCAAAATCTTAATTTTTTTATCTTAAATTCAACCACTTCTTTCCGTAAATCAATAAAATTTAGCAAAATATATAATTAAATTCAAAAGTTGGAAGTGGTTTATAATTAAGTTCTATTTCTGAATTTCATTCAAAAGTTGGATGTGGTTTACATTCTCTTCTTCGAAATCTCTTCCAGAAATGGAAATTGATAAAGTTGATAATCATTGTTACTTACAAAGAATTATATCTTACATGAGTTTCATGGTCATATATAAATCAAATACACTTTTGATACCTCAGAAATTTAAAACGTGTACACAAAATCCTCTTTAAAGTTTAAAGGGAGTTTTGAGGTAAATGAACCAAAACGTCCCCAGGTCAGTTACGAATATCTTCGTTCCGTTTCATCAGATCTATTCATGTATTGCTTTGCTTCGGACAACTGATTTATTGGTTGGCACATAATTAATCATAAATTTATTTTAATATTATTATCCACTACAAGTTTATTTTACAAAAAATTAAGCACCTCCACAGCAAATTCTAAGAACCTAGAATAAAAGCGAACGACCCGTTATATACAAATATCTGAAAATTATATAATAAAATTAAGTGAAAAGCAAAATTGCTTTTATTTTGCTAGTTCCGGCTTATTCATCTCGAACATGAAACGTACTTTGTATCTGAAGTACGTTTGAATAATTTTCGTTTGTTTCATAAAACCAACGGATTTACTCACATCAATACCATTTTCTTTGTCTTTTGGTCTCCTGACAACAAGAAGTAACAACAAAAACAACCCTTGCACACCGCGTTACAGCATAGCGCGAGAGCTTTACTGACGTCTGAAAATTTCCCCGACAAAGCTTTCCATATAGCGCCCTTGTGACCGTGCATCTTCTCTTTCCCGCCCAGCATTCTCTCCGTCTGATACTCTCAACAGACATATCTCTATCCTTTACGGGAATTTTGTGTTTTCGAATCGATTATACCCCCTCTCTGTCATTTTGACCGCTGCACTAGAATACGGTGCATAACAAATGCATATGCGTCCCAAATGGATCAGGTATTTTTTTATCGAGATTTTAGGTAACACGACTAATAAGCAGGTAGGCTATTATCGTGTGAAAGTTGATAGCATTTGCTTTCTAAAGGATGTTTATTATGATAGTATTTAACTAATGTGTATAAATATTCCTACAGAAATTTTAGATATGTTTTAATACTGTTAATATAAACAGAAGTGGTGAAGAAAACATTTAGGTATTTACTTTAAAATTATATTACTTTTAAGAAACGTATAAATAATACTATCCGCTTAGTACTTGGATTTATATTTCGAAATTGTAAGAAGTTTAAAAACACACCAGCTATGAAGTTATTAATTTACTCATCGATGCAATCGAAGTTCCAATAATGTTACTAGATTTGAATGATTTCAGAAATATCTTTCATTTAAATAGAATTACCTGTATCCTCAAAGGGGAACAGAGAATCAACTTGTACAGAACGGATTCAAATTTATCGTTACATATAGGCGTAGTATTACTACAGTTACTTTCCTGTTAGACAAGGCGAAAACCTCGCATTCGTGGAAGAAATTTTCCGACTCGATTTTTTTGCATATTCAGATTCGTGAAATGTTCCTTAATATGAATCAAGATGATGCCGGCCGGAAATCTGGTGCCCATTTGTTTTTAAACAAACTTTTTTAAATAAATTGTTAAAAACTGTTTTTTTCACTCCGGAAGGTTTTTTGGCACATTATAAACAAAAAAGTTCCTATGCACTATGACTCTAAAATTGATAGTTTTAAAGTTATAAACAATTTATGTTGCTAAAAATGCGAAAATGACGATTTTCAACGGCCGATTTCCGGGTTAAAAATTGTTATTTTTGATGTTGCTAGGTACCCAAATTAAAGTTTAAACATCCCCCTACAAGATTCTGAAGAGTTTTTGGGACTCTCATTATTTTAAATGCGCTATGAGCTTTTTTACAAACGTACATATGGAAAAGTTCCATTTTTCCTCAATATTTGGATTTCACAGCTTTTGGTTATCAAAATGACACAGGTGAATTATTACCTAAATTTATTACCAAAGATCCATTACCCAAAGACTTAGTTAAACAATGTAAATGTATAAAAAACTGTAAGACTAAAGCTTGTTATTGTAGGAAAAACTATGTCACTTGTGTACCTTTATGTGGTTGTAACATAGAACAGTATGAGAATTCTTATGATTGAATAAATGTGTGATAATAATATGCAGTATTAAATAAATGTTCTTTAATAAAAATCAAATGTATTTGATACTATTGCCCTTTTATTTTTTTCTGCACTCTATTCGTACAATTTTGAATTAATTAAATAAAATTATTATGAATTATGAACTTTAAATAATCAATTTTTACATTATTTTATGAGTAGTAATAGTACTTAGAATGCTAAATGCAAAGAACATAAGCTGAAGCCGCTAGACGAAATAGCGAATCCGCGTATGAGAGAGGCGCGCGCGCGGCTCATAGGGCTTTATTAATGACAATTAAAAAACATGGCTTTAGAATAATACGTGTCCCAAAAACTCTTCAGCATCTTGTAGGGGGATGTTTAAACTTTAATTTAGGTACCTGGCAACATCAAAAATAACAATTTTTAATCTGGAAATCGGCCGTTGAAAATCGTCATTTTCGCATTTTTAGCAACTTAAATTGTTTATAACTTTACCTACGACCACTACTGTAAGTAGTAAAAACACACTGTCTGCGATCAATGTAAGATTCCTATTACGTACGGTAAAAAAAAAGCACAGTTTTCCTAGAACAACCGCCTAGCAACGGCCAATACAATACTGTTTGTATTGACCGTTGCTAGGCGGTTACTAGGAAAACTGTACGATTTTTTTACCAAGCTGTGCGATTTTTTTACCCGAACAACGAAAAGGAATCTTGCATTGATCGCAGACGGTATGTTTTTTTTAAAGTAGTATTATGTATTTAAAGTAGTAGTATGTATTTAAAGTAGTGGTCGTAGGTAAAGTATAGTACGTAATACGTGGTGTAATGCAATTACGCACTCATAGAATTACGCACTCGCCGCTACGCGGCGTCGTGCGTAACTTTTCCAGTCGTGCGTAAAATGCTTTTTACAACACTTATTACGTAATATACTATTAAAACTATCAATTTTAGAGACATAGTGGCTAGAAACTTTTTTGTTTGTAATATGCCAAAAAGCCTAAAAGCCTTTTTCCGGGGTGAAAAAACCAATTTCTACAATTTGTTTAAAAAAAGTTTCTTTAAACAAATGGGCACCAGATTTCCGGCCGGCATCATCTTAATTCATGTTAAGAAACATCTCACGAATCTGAATATGCAAAAAAATCGAGTCGGAAAATTTCCCCCACGAATGCGAGGTTTTCGCCTTATCTATGTATAATAGTTGACAATATTGAATAAATGTTAAAACTATGTTTCCTAATTCCAATATTTATGTAGAGTATCTATGCTTCACAGTAATCAACTCCTAAAGGCACTAATTACTTATTTTAACTAATAATTTTAAATTAATTTGTGGTGTATGATGTAATTAATTCGCATGTAATGACTCAAATTAAAGAATATTCCTTTGTAACTGTATAACCTATATGTTCTTGTTCTTCACATTTTTCATTGTGTCCTCGTCTAGTTTTCAATTTTTTTTCTTATTGACGTTCTAATTATGTATTATTTTATGTTTCATTTTGAGTACCTAATGTTTACAAAACATTTTGTATTTCATTGATGTATTTCCTGTAATTGGATGTTGGAAATAAATGTCTTATGATATGTATTGTTATTACTGCTAATTGAAATGTAACGTCTAAATAACAATGTTCTATGATTTCATTACAATTTAATATTACAAATTGTTATATTCCCTAGGAATTTCATTTCGAAAATTTAATTCCCCGTATGAGAGGATTTTTTGTGTTTATTACAGATTACCATTTAATTTTGTTTTATGGCAGATGGCAGAGAAAAAAAAAACGATAACGAAAACCGGGATGAGAAATTGAAGAATACTGAGAAAATACAAGGTGTTAATTAAGTATGTACAATAAATTCAACAGACGATTATTTGAGTGATTTTAAGACGAAAAGTTCATATAAACATTGGTCCACAGATGCTTCGTTTTCAAGATACAGGGTGTTAAACTTTTGTAAAAAAAATTGCCATTTCGTAAATGTCTTAAATACTCTTTATCCAATTTTGTTGTAATTTGGCGGTGTTATTTGTAGTGTTAAGGGGCTAATTTAACCCTAACTTGATTAGATTTGTTAAGTCCAGTGGCGTCCCGAGCGGTACCTTAACGAATATTTTTAATAATGTTTCTTGTGTGGTCCAGGGATATGCAATTAAGTGGATTTTATTTTTATTTTCTACAAAAATTAATCAATATACGAAAAAATTTATTTATTGTACTTGTATTCGAAATAATAAAAGACGTTTATTATTATTATTATTATTATTATTAAGATTCAAGAGACAAAAAAATTGTACTTTTAGTTGCTTAATTAAAAAAAATATAAAAATTACAAAAAAGTAAGTGCGTAAATTTTTTTTGTCAAAAAAATTCGTTAAGGTACCCCTCGGGACACCACTCGACTTAATAAATCTAATCAAGTTAGGGTTAAATTAGCCCCTTAACACTACAAATAATACTGCCAAATTACAACAATATTGGGTAAAGCATATTATTTAAGATATTTACAAAATAGCAATTTTTTTACAAAAATTTAACACCCTCTATCTTCAAAACGAAGCATCTGCGGACCAATGTTTATATGAACTTTTTGTCTTACAATCACTCAAATAATCGCCTGTTGAATTTATTGTACATACTGAAACAATGAAAAAATAAAGGAAAGGGGCTTATACAGGTTTAAAGTTAAAGTTATCTATTTATCTACACTACAATTCAAATACCGAGTGATATCTTTTATTTATTGGAGCATCCAAGGAGAATGAAAACTAAATTAATAAATAATTTCAACCCTTACACAATTACATGTACGTTAAAAATTGACTTTTACATGATGTTTTTTAAGTGTCTACAAATTTACTACATCCACCTAAAAAAAGCAATGAAATTATAGATGACAGAATCAGTTCACCAGTTCATTTATTATTATTAAAAATAAAACACACATTTTAACAATCATTAATAATAATCAATTTAATTAATAATCAATTTAACAGTTAATCATTTCTTTTAGCGTTTCAAATTGAAAGTCGTAATTGTACAATTGTGAAAACTGACTACACGAGCAGGTATTGACCCGCCAAAGAAGATTTATACAAAAATATATGCAGGTAGTTGTAGGTAATATACATGTCATGTAAATTAACTGTAAATGTAAAAATTTTCTCTTCACATTTTTAGTAATTTTTTAACTTTAGGATACAGTATTCGAAAAAATGTTGTTTGATACTCGATTGCGAAATTCTTTTGCATTCGCGGGTGATTTTTTTTAAATAACTATTTTCGCAACTTCCATCAAAGAAAAATACTGTTTTTAGTCTGAAAAAAAAAAAACAAAATAATAATTTACTTAAGAATATAATAATTCTAAATCGCTATATACTGTTGTAGGTGTCGAAAAAAGTAACATTCCTTAATATTATGGCTATACCGTAACGAATGAATCGTTTTGGTATTACAGCTTATAGCAGTAGTAAAAGGTGAATAACCAAAAAATATAGTATCATCTCATCGTTTACGAACTTTTACCGTAAAACGAATCGATATATTTAGTAAAAAATCTTCATCAAAACAAAGATTAATTTGTTTGAAGTGATGCTGTGATAAAAAGTTAAATAATAGTTTCACAAGATTTACATTTACTCTTCTAGGTCTTGACATTTTCAGGCAACACTGTAATTCTTTTGTTTGACGAGTTCAACATAAACTGAAATGTTATTTGAAAATGAGGACATCGCGATGATAAATATTTGAAAAGTGAGATATTTTTAGAACTTTCACTGAATTGCAGTTTTTTTTTCATATGTTGTATATCAATTTTCTTGCATATACAAATACTTTAAAACAGTTTTCATATCGCTAATGTAAAATGGTTTTATTAGAGGCATACAACGCCAAATTAAATGTAAAAAAATAGAAAAAATAATCAAAACAGAACTTAATGAAATATGTATAAAGATTTACCGAAAAAAATCCCTCGGCAAAAACAAGTTTACTTTATCGGAAATAAATAAAAGCGGCTCCTCGGACTCTTCCTATTTTGCACCAAAATGTATTAATGAATTCTGAGAAATTGAGTTGTTTTCAGTAGAAATTTTGCACGGAGAAAACTGATATTTGATCGCTATTTCTTTAAATCAATATTAACTATATTTCACTTATATTAGTATTATTCCAGCAATTAAACATTTATATCTGTTATGAAAATGAATATTGGATTCACATGAAGCGTGAAACTTGGAACCTGGTGTTTAGAGACCAGGATAAGCTCTGTTGTGGTTAAATATAACTTGACACCCTCTCGATGGTACTTTGCACTAAAACTTTCAATTGACACTTTCTTGTGTCGTTTCACTGTATTTAGTTTTGGGCTATAGAGGACTTTTAGAGCAACGCAGGATTGTAGGAAGACCTAAATTGTAGTAAAATCTGGATCTACGGAGTTGACGTTTCATCGCATCACTTGACGGCTGCGCCAAATTCCCAAGGTAGATCTTTGTATTTAGGGCGCACTTAGAAGGACGGAATTTCTGGCTCTTCCGGGGCGATAGTTACCCGTACTCTGAGGTGGCTCGGCGTTTGGTTTTAACTACCCCGCATCGTAAAAATTGCCAATCTGGGTGCTGTTTGGATGACAGGATTGATATTATCGGACGGATATGCCTGAGCTTTATAGGGCTCTACGAGCGAATTCTTAAGGCGGGTATCCATTTGTGTCAAATGCCCCGTAATGTAACACCGAACAAGTTACGTTACTGCTAGTGGAGACGGAAAATTGTTGCATGGTACGTGTAACAAATTTGACACTCGTAACTAATCCGGGACGAACCATCAGTTGTCGGTTTTTAGTCGTCGCATCAAAGGGGTTCAACAGTACTTTCTGTTGCATGTTGAGACGGGGTTACCCTTTTGGCCGTAACGTTGCCTGTTGCACATGTGATTTTGTCTTATTTTTTGTTTCGTCAGTCTTTTGTATATGGTCTGAGGTCAGTCTGTTTTCTGCAGTGACTAGGAAGAGTGTGCTTTTCTGTGTTTGTGCCATGGAGTGGAGTAAAGAAAAGATATCCAGAGATTTCCGTTTCTTATTCTTCAAAATTGTATGATGAATAAAAATATATGACGCTGCTGCTAATTGCAATTGCAGTGACGAATCCATTATTGCAGTAAGGTTCATACTGCGAGTTTATGTTCCTGTGTCGTCTCGTAACCTTATTTTGTTACGTTACGGAATGGATGATACAACTAAAACCACACATACTTTCGCAGCGAACCGTGTTACCTTTTGCAACAGGCAGTAAAATGTTCGTTGTTACGTTAATGAGCATTCCCACAAATGGATACCCGCCTGTAGTGTGGTTTGGAAACATGAGAACATGAGTATGTCATGAAATTTACTCGAAGTATCTTACACAACAGTAAGATAAGAAAACACTTCCTTCCCAGTAAGGTTTAGCTCGTAAAGGATTTTCAGTTTTAGGATAGAATAAATCTCAAATAAGTAATTTTGCTTCTTCAATGAAAATAAAGTGCAAGAATAATGAAAATTATTTTGCTTTCCTTTGTATGAATTTATGTGAATTACGGTTTAAGCATATAAAACCATAAAGATTAATTCTTTAATTCATATAATCTTTAATAACAGTCTGGAGACATTTCAAACTGAGTTAATGCAAGTAAGATGTTATCTTAAATGAAGTTAACTTATTTAAAAATAGTCACAAGTTTAGGTGGAAAGTCGCGGCAAAATAATAAATTTCACTGGGTAATGAAAAGTTGTGAAAAATTGTCTTAACCCCTGACTTCCCCTATGCATTGAAATTTAACAATATAGTGATCACTAATATCGACCATAAAAATTGATATCATCGCATGTATACCGAAATTTTTGGTACTATGCAAGTAAGGAATAATTATTTCAATTATTCTTTTTATTTCCAACTAGGATGAAAAATTATTGCTTATCGCTTTGAGATCAATTAAAAACTTAACATACCTGCAATTCTGGTGGTCCCCCTTCATCTCTTATCAATAAAAGGTAACTCTGGTTATCAACAAGGATCTCCTTTTTGAATCGACCGCCTTCTGGAGACTCTTCTTGCATGTAAGAACCCGTAAGGTACCGGTGAACCAAGGCTGATTTTCCCGACGATAGAGAGCCCACTATGCCTAATCTCAAGTCGGGTACTGAACGCGAGAGAGTCCATTCTTGGGAGTTGACAAATGAATCTGAAAAACGTCATTATTTAAAAAAGTGTCGAGATATTTAGATATATAAGGATGTGAAAATTAAAACTGCTTATTTTTCATTTATATGACAAACATGTTTTTCTATTGTATAACAGTATAACAGTAAATCAAAATATAGTAACGCTGTCTTTATCTAACTTACATCATTGTACAATTTATCTTATAAATAACGCTGACATATATCACGTTAGTGATAAAATCTTACAAATAAAACATTTTGTAGTTAATTATATTTAAGATTTTCAGTTTTATTTAGTTACTTGAAATTTGAAATTCACTTTGAAATTTTTTTGTTTAATTTAATAATTTAATTCCATACTTAAAAAAATATTTATGTATTTTGAATAGTTTATTTTCCGGTAACTAGAATTACTTTACACTGAGAAAATAGATAACTATTCGTGATTTTACCGTCTATAGATATTTCTAATTAGGCAAAAATAAGTTTACAAAATCAGTTCAGGAAAAAATCAAAGGAACAAAAATATTTCATAAATTTTTTAGTGATTTTTGAGAGGTTGTATTTAAGTGAAAACATTTTTTGAGATGATTATCGATAAATCAAAAGAAATACATCGAGAAAAAAATTTTCAAATTTTTTCTTTTGGTTTGTCCACGAACTCATTAATGTAGAGGTCGGATAACTTCTTTAATCAGCTTCAATTTACTTTTTGTACGTTTTCGTTGGTTACCGAGATATCGATGGTTGAATAAAAAAATGACTCTTTTGTCTTCAATCATCGATATGTCAGCAACAAATTATTGAAAAGTAAATCCAAGAGTGGTTTTGAAAACTTGAATAAATTCTATACAAAAGGACTTACCATGATTTTCGAAGAAAAAATTTTTTTTGTTACATCTTTGACATTATTTCGAAAAAGAGAAAAAATGTATTTTAACCGTTTTATTTTTTTAAACACCTTGATTAAAACACCCCGTATTTATGTAACCTAATAACAGTGGGTACCTATTTTAAGTTCTTACTTTAATATAAATATTTACGTGTGCTATTTTCTGGATTAGAAAAATGATATTTACATTTAAAATTCGCAGCAAGCGTGTAACGTAGTAATAGGATTTTTCTACAAATAGTTCACCTAAGTACACAACCTCATTTCCCAATATAGAGTGCGTGACACATGGAATTTTTAAACAGTTTTTTCGGAAGTATATGCTACACTGGAATGTTATTCACTTTAAATTCCCATAGTTAGGACTCGTGAATTTATTTATTTTTAAAACGTGACGGGATGTAACGTAGTATGTTATGAATTAAAAGTTAGCGAGGGCGGTTTGATTACTTAATGTTACTTGATATTCTAAGAAGTCCCGAAAACTGCCTTTCGATGTACTAATTAAAAACGTATTAGTTTCGCTTACGGCACCTTTTAGTCACTTTACTTATTTTTACGCTATGATTCAAAAAGTCAGTAAAATGAACGGACCTAACTTTTCCAAGTTAGTAATTAGCGGACTAAATCATTGATTAAAAAATGGTTTTATAGGACAAAAAACAGTTTTAAGAACATAAGAAAAAATGTACACTTGAACAATTCATTGCATTGTCAGTAAGAAGTGATTTTTTTATGAAATACACATTAAAAAGGTGCTCTTAATGTTACAATGGTTATACTTTTCCACCATCTTTACTCTTAAATATAGCTTAGTTTGAATATGATCTTATTTCTTAGTTAAAACAGAGGTCGCTAAGATAAATTTAAACCTCCGTTTTTTTTCGTTGGTAGAAATTTTAAGAAAACAAATAATTTTTAAAACGTCACTTTGCTTACTTTTTAAAATTGGTATACTTCTCTATGCATCGTTCCAGATAAAAAGGGATTTCAAATTTTTACAGCAGTCATCAGTTACGGCCAGCTGAATATTTAGTGATATTCCAGTCTTATTAAATTAAACTTTTTTTTGCTAAATTTGCATCGGAACTAAATATTTTTTACGATTGAAACCAATTTGCCTCAATTCAAACACTGCATCTATTAGGATATAGTTCTGTTAATTTCATTCTTTATAGAAATTATAAAAAATATTTGAATTAACTTCAAATAGAGTTGATAATAAGAAGAAGGGATAAAGATAATAATAATAATTAAATATGATAAATTACAGTAGCACATCTTACGGTACGTCACAATTATTTTTAAAATTATGTAAGAGTACACCAATACTACAATTGAAAATATCACATATATGATATACAGAGTTATAGTTGCTGCACATAACATAAAGATATGATTTCAATAAAATATTGGTGCAAGCAGTCTCATTGTAAAACGTTCATGACACATTAATTCTCGGCACAAGAAAGTTAATTTGAGCAAGGAGGTTCGGTGCATCAACGATACTGTGCAGTAGCATAAAAATTTTACGCTATACTTACATCTTTCTTCTATACAATAATGAAGTGAAATCAAATCTGTTTAATAGATGATTATACTTACAATGGATATCTATTGTCAAGGCGGAATGCTAAAAATTTCAAAAAAATTTCTGTACTCTATCGATCATATTAATGTTTTAACATACATAGATGGGGTTCCATACCAAGGAGCAGTGTTCCAATTTAGAACGAACATATGATTGATACAGTTTAATCAGAACATTGTTGTTACGGAACTCTTGCCCCATTCTAAAGATAAAACCCAACATCCTCATGGACGATGAGACAGTTAGTTCAATATGTGCAAAAAAACTAAGTTTATTGTGGAAAAGCACTCCCAGATCTTTAACTTCAGCTATTCGTGTCAAAATTTCAGTCAATTCGGTAGTCATAAATAATTACATTTATTTACGTGAGAATATAACAGTCTTGCATTTGGAGATGTTTAGACAGAGGTAATTTGACACGCACCAGTGAGTAATTTTTCCAAATTCATTTGCAACCAGTCACAATCATCTTTTGATTCCGAGCCGAAAATATTTTCAAATCGTCAGCGAAAAATAACTTATCACATGTAATGAGTTAGCTCAAATCATCGATAAAAATAGAAAAAAGCAATGGGCCTAGGTTGGAGACATGTGGGACTCCTGATATAGACACGTAGAAATGCATTAATAATGCAAAGATCTGAACTTTCAGTCTCAAAATAGCCAGAGTTGCAGATTGTCGTGTGTCATTCACTTTTAAGAAGAGAACGAACACCTTCAGATAACAATCCTCCACACCAGCTTCGTATTCAGCACCTTCAGCAAAATGTGTTTATTGGACAATACCCATTATTTCAATCATTGTTCTGATAACGTTGCAATGTAGTTTTATCTACACCCCATAAAAGAGTAAACAAGAACTTTTCAGTGAAAAATTTACAATTCAACTTCTTAACTGAATAAAGATGGATCTCACCTTTACCTATCATCTTTTGGGTAGTTAAAGCCTTACCTAACAATGTATGTTGAAACATTTTTTTTAAAACATTCCTTTAAAATTGACTTTAAATTTAAGTGATAAACGATGTTGTTGGTAAAGCTTTAGTTGAGGAACTAATTGAAAATTGAAAAGAGTAAAGAATACATTACATTTGTTATTTAAGATTAATCTCATTATACATATACAACTACTTACTTGCTTAATTTTAAGGCTCAACTAAGACTACAGCAGAAAATAATAGGATCACGACATTTATCAAGATTAATAATAGATAAGAATGTAGTGAATACCTACATCACGCGGGGGAACAGAAACATAGCAAGTTCAATTAAAAATAATTTTTGTAAATTTCTAGGAGTTATCAGTGAAGTTTCGATATAATTTTGCAATTGTAATGAGTTTATTTTTATTTTTCGAGAAACTTTATAATGCATTTCTTTCGTTGTTTTTTTGTTCTTTTTTAAGCGCCGGAGATACTGTGAACAAATAAAAAATATCCTGAAAGAATAATGAACATCACACATCACTGACATGGAATCTGCAGTCAGCTAATTTACTTTGCATCGAGGTTCACTCTATGTTCGCTTATCTTGATTCTTAATAAAATAAATTAAACTGATAATTGTATCAGGTTAGATTTTCTCGAAAAAATGATTCCATTAAAGTTTTGTCTGGCATACGTCACGTAAGAAACGCGCAAGCGGGGAGTTACTAATGAGCAAGGCTCAGTAGAGGATAAAATACCTATATAAATTTAAATGACACCACTTATCCGATAAACCTTAATGGTGTGTTGAGACGAGGCTTCCCTGGCATATTGGAAGGAGTTGAAACATATTACTACGTGCTTTTATAAGTTTTCGTTAGTGAAACGGCGACGTTTATCACTTAATATTAACTTGTGTAGAGAAAATGACCGTTCAACGTCTACTGTTGACAACGGATAGTAGGTATAAGAAATTGTTGAATATGCTGGTAACTCATGTTATGTACCAGATAAAACTTTATATTTTTTCCAAAATCCTGGATGTGCGCGATCGTTTAGAAGAAAATCTTTATTCTTGTATGGAAGCGGGCGGTCATCAGTTTGAACATTTAATCAACTCAGTAGTAAGCAACTAAACATAATTTATATTTTAAAATGTAATTTTTTTTCAAAGTATTGGGCGGAATTATAAAATTTAAAGTCTATTGTAAAGAGAATTGTAAGAGTTTTCAAAAGAAATATTACTCAACCCCCAATGCCATTTAAATATTTTGGGGTGATGTTTACCCTTGCTTGGGGGGTGAAAATGGCGGAGTCGAAAATACCAGCAAAGAATTGTCCCCCTTTAATCTAAAATCGACGGTTTTGAGCGTTTTTCTACAATCTTGACGCAGTTCCGGAAAATGGCTTTGTTTCGTTTTCATTTGGCCACCCTGTATATTTAGCTCTGAAATTTTTATCTGAACTGAAACGATCCATTTCATTGTACCGTTAGATATTTTCAGGCACACCGCATATAGATAGTCATATAGCGGAAATATAGATATAACATAACAGTATCACGCAAACATCAAAGGACGACGTGCTTCAAAATGTAATTAGCCACTACAATCAATTAACATTTTCCCTCCTAGCTGTGTACGGAAACTTCTCAATGACTTGGGCGGTTTCCGGATCTAAGTATGGACACCAGCTGTGTGAAATAATAGACCTACCTGTTTGTCATAATTATTACTTTGTTAAGCATTGAAAAGTGTTTGCATAACAGTAAGTATGCATATATCATGCGACAAGAATGAAAGAAAAAAAAGGTCGTAATAAAAATACAGACATGCATAAAATTAAAAAATACATATTTATCCGCGAAATGCGTATATTTTATTGAACACCAATTTTGTTATCCTCAGTTTAAATCTCGCAAAGCTAAAACTGTCTTGCATAAGTAATTCTGTATATGTGAATTAACTTCTACTCGAATTAATTCATGATTAAGTGTGAATGGAACAAGTACATAATGAGATTCATGTAGATAAATTTTCATGGATACAAAAAAAATAAGGAAGTACCCCTACTTGGAATTACTAGCAACGGTGTTCAAATGATATTGTAATTTGATTTTACATTATTTAATTATTAACTAATGAAGTGTAAGTAACAGATTGTTTTCATATCATCTTATGAGTTTACTTTGGAAGAACAGTAACTGAAGCAAAAAAAGAAAGTAGGCAATAAATAAACTTTGTTGAATAAAAAGGAATGTTAGTATAGAGTGCATTCATAAAATAAGATATAAATTCGATAAAGGACATTTTTTTAATTATGTATTTCATATATTCAGGATGACGCATGTATGAGCGATGATATTATCGGCGATATTTTTAAAGAAAAAAGTAATTTTATTACTAACTGTAAAAGTAAAAAAAAATAAATTCTGCTGTGAATTAATATTATTAGTCCAAGAAGACCCGTAATAAACCTAAATCATGCACCAAATTTGGTTCTTCTGCTGTAAAGTGTTGCAGAGATTAATTTTTTCGAAATTTAGGGCCTCACTTTGGGGCTAATAACTCTTCAGGAGTGCAACTTTGTATACAGGTAAGTTTGGTTAAATTACAATATTTTGGACACCCCTACATGCACCTGCCGCTTCTTATGCGGGACACCCTGTATAACCTTTATTGTGTTAAAATTTAATGATATTGTCCAATATATACTTTATGTCTGTGTTTGTCACTGAAAGTAGAAGGGGATTGTATTTGTGTGAATAACTTGAAAATGGCGAACCTTAAGGAAAAAATTCATGTCACCTTTTTACGTATTTAGTGCATTAGAATATAAATCCGTTACAATAACTTGTAAAAAATACAGCGGCGTAGTTTTTTTATAAAAAGGGGGTGACCCCTGTCCAGTTGTACACCACTGGTTAAACCCTTAGAGCTCATATTTTAGGGAATGCAAGGCCTACTATCGTACATTATTTGTACCAAATTTTATTGAGATCGGTTAATAGATTCCTGAGATATAAACAAAAAATAATTTTTTTTAACAACTTCAACACCCTGTATCTCTAAAACGAGGCCGTTCCAGACCTATGTTTATAAGGCAAACTCATATTATTTTAAAGAGATTTATCTGTCCTCGAAGTTTCCTGCATAAAATTCGGACCACCCTGTATATTGAATTTGTTTGAATTGGCTTAGCTGTAATCAACTTTAACAGTGTTTTTCAAATTCGTTTGTTACACTTGAACACTGTTTGTGTTATATTTAAGAATTATATTATTTTTGCCATGCCTGAGTACATGGCATGTAATCAGCATTTAAATANATTATAAATTAAATTATGCTGTGAATTAATATTATTATTTTTCAATTCGGTCAATGAAAAAAAAGTTCGGTACAATTTTAGGGGTGAGTCATCCCCAATGAACACCTTGTATTGCTTCAATTAACTTTAAATCATAGTCAAAGAGGACCAGTAATAAACCTAAATCATGTACTAAATTTGGTTCTTCTGCGGTAAAGTGTTGCAGAGATATTATTTTTTTTCGAAATTTAGAATCCCACTTTGGGGGCTAATAACTCTTCAGGGATATACAGGGTGTCCCTGAAAAGGATGGACAACGCTTGACCACAGGTTCCTTGGATGAAAATAAGACTATTTAGCCTAACGTACCTATATACAAGAATGCACGCCTATTGAGATATAGCCTTCTAAATATAGAACAGATAATCTAGTTTTTTCAAATAATTTGAAAACTGTTTTTCTTAGAAACTTCAAATTTGGTATACATATTTTTTTATATAAAGGCAATGTAAATATACAATTTGGTGATAATACATATACAGGATGTTCTCTTTCTAGTGCCTGTGCACGACTGGCTATCCCGTAATTTTTTTGTGTGTGTACGTCAATGACGACAGAATTTGTATTTTTAAAAATAAGCACTATTTTAGAAGATTTTTTGCCTCTTACAAAATCTTAATATCGTTTATGGATTTCGAGTAAAATTGGCATTTTTACACATTAAATAATATAAAATTAGTATAAGATAAATAGAATAGTCTAGTACGAGGTGCCATATAACAAAGAAACAAATTCATAACAATAATTAAAAGGTTCAGTGTCAAGCTAGCTGTGATTTAATTTTAGTTTACTTTGTTTTTTATTGCAATTTATATATTTTAGGGTCGAAGAAATTCCTCAAGTAAATAAAAGGCGCTTAGCGGCAGAGGTTGGCTTTCAGAGTTTCCATTAATAGAGTATTAAAAAACCAGTTACTACAGGTTACTATACTAACAGGTGGATACGTATAGGAAATAATAATGCCCCTTTAAAATGTCCACCTCGATCCCCGGACCTAAACCCATGTAATTATTTCCTTTGGGGAGCGTTGCGGACCACAGTTTATAACTTTTCAGAAAATACAGAAAACGAATAATGGGAAAGAATACAACATGAAATTAGTGTCATGAGACGTAATGCGCCAATTATGGAATAAAATTCATTTTCATTTTCGAAGAACTAATGCTTGCGTTTAAGAACAAGGAAGTAACTTTGAACATTTACTGAAATATTATTTTAATGTGATTACAAACATCAATTTAGGTTTATTTAAAATGTTAATGTTGACTTTCTTACATTATTAGTTGATACTCTTTATTTAAAATATTAGTGTTGATTTTTATTTTATTGATTGATAATACTAAAACTAAAAATGTGTAGTTATTTTTTTTAATGTGACGTTTTTTCATTATTATTCCCTGTTTTGAGGCTGCAGTTTTTGCCTATATTTAATGTATACAAAATGCCAGTTTTACTCGAAATCCATAAACGATATCAAAATTTTGTAGGAGCAAAAAAATCTTCTAAATTAATGCTTATTTTTAAAAATATGCGTGTCGTCATTGGCGCACACACAAAAAAGTTACGGGATAGCCAGTGGCGCACAAGCACTAGAAAGAGAACATCCTGTATATGTATTCTCACCAAATTCTATATTTATGTTTGTAAAAAATAAGTGTATCAAATTTGAAGTTTCTAAGGAAGATAGTTTTCAAATTATTTGAAAAAAAACTAGGGTTATCTATTCTATATTTAGAAGGCTATATCTCAGTAGGCGTGCACTTTTGTATATAGGTAAGTTAGGCTAAATAGTCTTATTTTCATCCAAGGAACCTGTGGACAAGCGTTGTCCATCCTTTTCAGGGACACTTTGTATAGGTAATTTTGGTTAAATTACAATATTTTGGATACCCCTATAGGCACCTGCCCTGTGTCGATTCTTATGTGAGACACCCTGTATAACTTTTATTGTATTAAAATTTAATGATATTGTCCAATTTATACTTTATTTCTGTGTTTGACGCAGAAAGTAGTATATATTGAATTTGTTTGAATTGGCTTAGCTGTAATCAACTTTAACGGTGTTTTTCAAATTCGTTACACTTGAACACTGTTTGTGTTATATTTCAGGATTATATTATTTTTTCCATGCCTGTGTACATGGCATGTAATCAGCGCTTAAATAAAACTTTATTTGTGAGTATATATATTTTTCAGTACCCCCAAAACAATTTGATAATTTCTTGAGAAATTACATTTACAAAAATATTTTAAAAAATGTTTAACGGTAATGTGTAGAAAAAGCTACAACAAAAATATTTTTATAGAAAATCTACGAAATTTTCGAAATTTTTATTGGTATTTATTAAACAAACTTATATGCATTCCATAGCAAAAGAAGAAGTAAATATATTTAAAAAAATTGTGGTAAACATAAATACAATATTTTAACAATGTAGTGTCTTGCACATTTACATGATAATCGTAATAGCTGTTTCTTTAAAATATTAAACGATCCATATAAATTTCAAAAATTATATATGAACAATAATAAAAAACTCCTGAAAAAAGGAGAAGTACAAACGTTGGTAAATGGTTGGTTAATTAACGAAGATATTTGAAAAAACACAAAAACGCTATATTTAATTAAGAAAAATCGTAAATCAAACATAGCCAAAACGCATCATGTTGTATTCATAAAATTATAAAAAATATACAGTCAAAAATAAAAACTTAGGCGTCCCAGCGATTTTCTGAAAATAAGTTGTCTGACTTCCTGACTTTTGAATTAGGCCTCATTTTAGTATCATATTCTTGGATTAGAAGAAATTACACATTAGCTCAAAGGTATTAGAAATTTATCATAAAATCTATTCTAACCGCCAAAACAAATTCTTTCTGCAAAGAAAATGAAACCTATTTCAAAATAGTTAATAGCAAAATACTGGAGGATTCTGCTGCTAAAATAGTCAAACATTATGATTTATTGTTTCATTAAGTTTTAAATTTATTTTATGATAAAATACCCAGTAAATAAAGAAAAAACGGAAAGCTGTCCCACAAATAAATAACTTTCAGCAATAACATGATTTAATTTTTAAAGTAGTCATAAAATATTACACATGCAGGTACTTACAGATAATATAATATTTAAATTACTGCTAAATTTGTTTCGGTTATAAAGATGTAGGTACACGATAACGCTCCAAATGGTTTAATAAAAATCTACGAAAAATAGGAATAAAGTAATTATGTTAGTGAAGTAATTTCATAAAGTAACTATACCATAAATAATGACATATTCTTCTTAAAGTAATAGTAAAAATGTCTGTCTTTATCAATACAATAAAATTAAGATGGAATTGTAATAAAACTTTACATGCTAGATTTCTTCAAAGATATAAACTATTGGTTAAAAAAAATTTAGGTATACAAAAAAATGTAATTTACAAAGTTTATTATGTTTCAAATTGGGTAACAGTTAGGGTAAGGTTGCATATATTGGACCGGCTCCTAAATTGGACCGCTTCATTTTTGTAGTGATAGAGAACACTAAACACCATCTCGCGGTTGTGAGACAAACTACACCTTCCAACATTATAGAGTCTCAGTTGGTATTAGATTTGTGCCACATACTTCTATCCTATACTGATCATTTTGCAATTGACTTGAAGCCGAAAAGTGGGGCGACGTACCAGCGTATTCATACGCATGCGTTTACTTTACGGGTTTTGATTGGTTGAAAGGAACCAAGAACGGTGAGCGCCGAGCGGTAAAAAGCCAAACCGAGCTAACCTAAAAAATATTCTCAATTTCTCATTTTGTTTTGTGTTGCGCTAGTGCTTTGGTGAAACTGTTATGGTATAGTGTATATTTTAATAAATAAATAAATAAATGTATCTTTTGAGTTTTATTTCATAATCTGTTTAAACCTGCACTAATTCTTCTATTAATTTGTCTTGTGTTGATATTTAGTAAAAATGTTTCAAAATTATACTCGATAAGAGCCTTCCTTAAGGGCCTTTAAATAGTGTTTTCCGCAAAGACAAATAATTTCAAACATTTAATAACTGAATAATCTAAAGTTTATCAAATAATAGGAATGTTATGTCATGCCACCTGAGTATTTTCAAAGACGCCGCAGTAAAACGAATAAACAGGTGCAAGAAACAATCAAACCATCAAGATTTTAGGTACTGAAATCTACGAAAATACTACCTTTTTTATATATAACTCCACATGTAAATATTCTTACATTTACTTCCTTAGTCCTACATATAAAATTGTTTACTTTTATTTATAAGTACGTGAAAATAATTCTTAAAATGTGGGGTTAGGATAAACAGAAAACGCATGTTTTACAAACGCTTTTTTTTGTTATTATTTTATTTGGGTAAATTTAAATGGTAACAATGAATAAATAAAACATCAAGGATTTTATTTTTGTGCTTACTTTTGTTCTACACGTTTTACTTTTCAAGATTTCAGTACCTAAAAATGCCAGAAATTTCACCATTTCTCGGCCAGGGATATGGCCACCTTAATCGTGGACATTATTATCGGATTGGTCTCTTACAGATATTTTATAGCATGTTTTTTTTATATTATCAAATAAACTGCAGAAACCATTATAATAAATAATTATATAATGAACTTTTTTTATAAAAAAAAGATTGTCAGTTGTGCCCGGCTTGAGCGAATAGTGGCGATTTTTTGAAATACTAAGTCTTGTTTAATAAATAAACCAGTCATTTAAAAAATGTCCAAAATTACGAACATGCATATGTATATAGTTTTAAAAGCATATAAATTTGTATTCTGTTTTATTGTATTTGAGCCTGCAAAATATTAAATAGGTTATGCAGATACTTACGTTATTTATTTTAATATCTTATATGTATATAATCGGCTATAGTACAGAGCATGCCGTGACAATCTTTTCAATTTGAATGCAACCGCGCCTAATTATGGAACATGCGCAAAACACACGGAGTACGTCTCGCCCCCCCTTTTTGGAAACAAGGTCATCCATTGAAACTATAGGTAATGATCAGTATAGGATAGAAGTATGTGATTTGTGCAAATGGTAACGGAGTTCTCAAGTATTTTGTTATTTGAGGTGAACTAAATTTTCAATACATACCGTAGGACTAAGAAGCTAACAGGTCGGTAAATGCTATATTATTTATATGTAGTCGATTTTAGTATGTTTTTAAGTTGTTTCTCATACCATAACCATTAAATAATTCTAACACGTTGTCAGTGTTTTACTACAGTTTGTTTGTCTAATCAATGTTGAATGGATTATCCGAAGCTGAGTCTAACAACAACAATGATGAATCATCTTCAGATGAAGAAATTCCATTAGATCAGTTAGTCAATCGCAAAAGAAAATCGAAAATCTTCAGTAGATATTCTTAATGTTTCCATTCAAGAAATATCACCTTTGCCTGTGTGAAAAAAAAACAAAGAAGCACCGAAATCTCGTACCCAAAAAGCAGTCGAAGTAACTAGTTCTCTTTACAAAAATGAACTGGAAACATCAAAGGCTTCAACTTCTAGAGCAAACCTAGTTAAAAAACAACTGCATTCAGGGTCATCAACTTCTAAAGTCAACAAAGTTAAGAAGCAAGTAGAGCCAATTGAATGTCATACGCAGAAAATTAGGTATGCCTGAAAAGAATCTGCACACCTGATGTTATGGAAATAGAAAGTGAAAGCTAGTACTGTGGAACATGTGAAGAGGAAATTGTTGAAGAAATGATTCAGTGTATGGGATGAGAACCTGGAGCAACGTTAAATGTGAAAATATTTTTAGAGCTTTAAAGAAATATTTTTGCAATTATTGTAACAACAGATGACTAATATATTTGTTATATTTCATTTACTTCTTTTATACACCATTTAGAGTTATCCTTTGTTAATTTCACTGTTTGTTGTTCTGTTTTTCGAAAGGTCCAAATAAGGAAACTCGTGGTCCAATTTGAGAAACTGGTATCCTAAATTGGATTTTTGCACATAGTTTTGTTTTTCTTAACATTTATGGCAACTTGTAATATTTTTTTAAGGAATAAGTAAGAGTATTGCTATAGCATGTATACAACAGGCATTAACTGTTCCTTTCGTTTTCAAATAAAAAAAATAAAATTGAAAAGTGTTCCAAATTAGGCAACCTTACCCTATAGATTACTTTCTGCTTTCAAATGAGATTGGACAACATTAAAGAATAAAATGCACATAGTGAAGTTTTTAAAAATCATTTAATTAGTGCTACATTTTTTTATGAAAGTGACCTAAATGTTTATAACTACGTTAGATAACGAAAATTATAGCTGTAACAGCGACAACCTTTTCTAAAATAAAACACTTCTTTTTAATAGTGGATATGAAATATATTTAAATAATAAAAGTTATAGCTTTTACTCTAGTCTATTAGGATCGTAGAAAATAAGAAATTCAGCCGCAGGTATGCGCAAGGGTATTACAGAAATTTTTTAAAAGAAGTCGAGTAAGCCAAATGTTTTTTAAACAATGGCATTGATACCCAGATTGGAAATTGTTCAACCATTGGCAACTGTAACGGAAGCCTGCTAACAAAAATTTTAGTGTTTCTGGNCTTGCACATTTACATGATAATCGTAATAGCTGTTTCTTTAAAATATTAAACGATCCATATAAATTTCAAAAATTATATATGAACAATAATAAAAAACTCCTGAAAAAAGGAGAAGTACAAACGTTGGTAAATGGTTGGTTAATTAACGAAGATATTTGAAAAAACACAAAAACGCTATTTTTAATTAAGAAAAATCGTAAATAACAACAAAGCCAAAACGCATCACGTTGCATTCATAAAATTATAGAAAATATAGACAGTCAAAAATAGAAAATTGGGCGTCCCAGAGTTTTTCTGAAAATAAGTTGTCTGACTTCCTGACTTTTGAATTAGGCCTCATTTTAGTATCATATTCTTGGATTAGAAGAAATTACACATTAGCTCAAAGGTATTAGAAATTTATCATAAAATCTATTCTAACCGCCAAAACAAATTCTTTCTGCAAAGAAAATGAAACCTATTTCAAAATAGTTAATAGCAAAATACTGGAGGATTCTGCTGCTAAAATAGTCAAACATTATGATTTATTGTTTCATTAAGTTTTAAATTTATTTTATGATAAAATACCCAGTAAATAAAGAAAAAACGGAAAGCTGTCCCACAAATAAATAACTTTCAGCAATAACATGATTTAATTTTTAAAGTAAAGTCATAAAATATTATACATGCAGGTACTTACAGATAATATAATATTTAAATTACTGCTAAATTTGTTTCGGTTATAAAGTACATGTAGGTACACGATAACGCCCCAAATGGTTTAATAAAAATCTAGGAGAAATAGGAATAAAGCAATTATGTTAGTGAAGTAATTTCATAAAGTAACTATACCATAAATAAAGACATATTCTTATTAAAGTAACAGTAAAAATGTCTGTCTTTGTCGATACTATAAAATTAAGATGGAATTGTAATAAAACCTTACATGCTAGATTTCTTCAAAGATATAAACTATTGGTTAAAAAAAATTTAGGTATACAAAAAAATTTAATTTACAGTTTATTGTTTCAAATTGGGTAACAGTTATAGATCACTTTCTACTTTCAAATGAGATTAGACAACATTAAAGAATAAAAGGCACATAGTGAAGTTTTTAAAAGTCATTTAATTAGTGCTATATTTTTTTATGAAAGTGACCTAAATGTTTCTAACTACGTTAGATAACGAAAATTATAGGTGTAACAGCGACAACCTTTTCTAAAATAAAACAATTCTTTTTAATATTGGATATGAAATATATTTAAATAATAAAAGTTATAGCTTTTACTCTAGTCTATTAGGATCGTAGAAAATAAGAAATTCAGCCGCAGGTATGCGCAAGGGTATTACAGAAATTTTTTAAAAGAAGTCGAGTAAGCCAAATGTATTTTAAACAATGGCATTGATACCCAGATTGGAAATTGTTCAACAAATGGCAACTGTAACGGAAGCCTGCTAACAAAAATTTTAGTGTTTCTGGGCTTATTTCATAGAGTTGAGTAAATGTTGAAAAACATGTCATAACATCAGATATACGTATTTCTTAACGTGATCATTAAAAAAGCAGAAAGTTTTACTGAACCAGGGGTCTAAAGTCAATATTTTCCGAGGTACAAGATGTTGAAATAAAAAAGGAAGTATTTTTTTCAAATATATCTCAACATGTTTTGTGTAGATTGATGAAACAGAATTGCCATATAAATATATTAACAAAGAAGATATCAGGAGACAGTGTCACGAGTTTTTTGTAAATTTGATTTGTTCATTTAATTAATAATTGTATTTTAAAGAAAACAGCTATTTTCTCTACTGCTCTAAAAACGAGATATACTTGTTACTACTTTTTAAATTTTAAATTGTATAAATAAGTAATACCAAAACTATTCGTTTCACAAAAAAAATATTTACAAGATTTTTTCCAAATACAAATTTAATAAAAGTTCAAAATTTATTTGAGAAATACAAACAATTTAAAATGGAATTTTGAACAAAAACAAAATCTTACCTACATTTTTTTTGTTTTGTTTTTTCGTGAATTGAATAGTTTTAGAAATTTTTAAATTTACTCAATTGTATAATAAGCAAGGTTTGCAATGCAGGTGCCTTCTGCTATCTCCACCGCTGGCGAACATATTTGTTAATGATTTTCTTATTTTAATCATTAGCCCAAGTTTCAGCATTTTTTCCACTGGACTTTTTACATATATCTTTTTCAATTCAGATATATCAATAGCAAAGAAATAAATCGCAATTAAAACGGAATTATGGATCATCCTGTACAGTGTACAGAGTAAGTCGCCAGTGTGATAGAACTATACTGCATTATGAAAATGGCATAAGGCATTTAATATTGATTAATATTATTAGCGGAGAAGGTCCGAATATGGGCCCTTATTTTGTTTTTTATAGATTATTAACAAATTTTTTGACAAATACACCTAAAAATTGGGACACACTTAGACCAAGAACTCGTCTACAATAATGAGCGCGGCAAAATTCCAGAAAGATAAAAAATACTGAGACATCAGTTAAAATATGAAAATTGAACAATATCTTGTATGAGGGTAGTGTATGAAATATGGGCCCCTATCAAAAATGATGCATAAGTTTAGGTTTAAGAAAGGAAACTTTATTTTCTAGTAAAAAAACTTCATATATAATTATACAAAAGAGTAATGGCAACGACAGAAATTGGAAAGAAAGAAATTATTTGCAAAAGTCACAAATGTAATTTTTTTGTTATTTACGCTATACATAGCCTTTATCATGTCTTCGGAGTTCCATTGTTTCCTTAAATTCTTTGGTGAAAACTTTGGTTTTTTACGTGGCATGGTCAACCTGGAAAAAGAACTGAATTCAAAATCAGGGGAGAATATAGGGCCTGGCCCATATTCGGACCCACAAAAGGCCCATATTAATACCAGCATTGCATGTCATTCAACAATAAATACCTATTATTTGTAGAATTTAAGTGAATCAAAATATTTTCTGAACAAAACAAACTTTGATCTTTAAACAGAATATCTAGGTGAATATACAAACATACCTAGTCACTAAAAATCGTATAAAACATAATAACAACTTACCTTCAGATAATATTCAGAATTCCAGTAACACATTCACCACCACTTGTTTCTAACAATAGAAGAAATCAACTGCACAATGTCGGTAAAACTGTTCTCTACTAGGTAGCTGTCTTTTAAAGTATTATTCAGTGATGCTGCTAGATGTTCTAGTAGGAATAGCCATGGGGCCCATATTAAGTACATGGCCCATATTCGGACCTTCTCCTCTAACGTAAAAGATTCAATTTTATTCGAACTACAGGTAATTTTTTTGTTATTAATTTTTAATAAGTCGACAGGAAAATAAATAAAAAAACCTACCTCTAAAATGGTTTGTCTTATTTTTGGAATTAAATGGAAGATACCACTTTTGCTGTAAATACCAATTAAATTAAATGCTCTTATGACTGTCTTAATGTGCTCTCTAGTATCTCCGTCACTGGTTGACATATTTGTAAACCAATTTAATGACCTTTTGCCCAAAATAGTCCAAGAACTGACGACGAATTTAGGGAATGTATTTTGGGCAAGTTGAAATAATATAAAAATTGTATTTCATCAATTGGTGAATTTGGAATCGTGAGTCAGGCAGAGCAAAATATCTCTTAGGCAACTTGGATTTTTTTTAATCTTTTATTTTAGCATTTATATAACCCAGAAATAAAAATCCCAGACTTTTTTGTCGGTTAGAAAGTATGACCCCCCCCTTGTGATTGGTTGCTAAAAGACCACGTGACTCGAGTTTATCACATTGCTCGGGCTCTGTATACACAACAGAGTATTTTGGAGTAGTTTATTTTTTTTGAAAAATTAAATAATTAATAAATTAAATAATAATATGTAAGCGAAATAGCCTNTCTAAACAACGCATTTTGTATCTTAACAGGAACAATAATTTAAAGATTGACATATTAAATTATTCAATATTTTTTTTATATCCAACTTTTATTAGAATAATATTAATTCCTATAATTGAAGTAAATTTTTAACTTCAGTTGACGTCAGGTTAATAGAAAATATTGAAACAAATATAGGTATTAGTTTCATAATAAGGAAAGGCGTTGTCGATAAAATTATTTTAGAATAAGTAATTAAAAAATATATTCTTTCTAACTGATTAATTTAACTCTTAACGGTGATGAATTTATAATTTCGTTTCATTCCTCATCTTCACTGCTCTCTGATGATTCACTGTCTGGCAGATCGTCTTCAATGTCTGACAGATCGTCTTCACTGTCTGATAGATCGTCAATTATTTGCTAAAATAATTTTATCGACAACGCCTTTCCTCATTATGAAACTAATATATTTGTATCGATATTTTCTATTAACCTTACGTCAATTAACGTTAAAAATTTGCTTCGATTGCAGGAATTATTATTTTAATAAAAGTTGGATATAAAAACAATATTGAATAATTTAATATCAATCTTTAAATTATTCTTCCTGTTAAGATACATAATGCTTTATTCTGATTATATCTGATTGTATCTGATTTTTCAAAGGATTTTCATAACACATTTTTATTTATTTTTTAAATAATAAAATTTATAAATTTATTGAATTTTACTATTTCATTAGAGTTGTTGCAAACATTATTATTTACGGTTCATACTTTCTAAACGACAAAAAAGTCAAAAAGTCTGGGATTTTGATTTGTGGGTTATATAAATGTTAAAATAAAAGATTAAAATAATTCCAAGTTGCCTAAAAGATATTTTTTTGCAAATGTCACATGCTGCCCGAAATGACCGCAAACGCTCTGCCTGACTCACGATTCTAGGTTCACCCATTGATGAAATACTGTTTTTTTATTATTTCAACTTGCCTAAAATACATTCCCTAAATTCGTCGTCAGCTCTCCGATTAAAATTAGTTATAACACTAGAACAAGTTTTATTAATTAAGAGATATTTAAATGCGATTTTTTTTATTTTACAAAGCTTAACTCACCCTGTACAAGGTTTCCTCCGTATCAGCTTTTGTTTCGTGAACTTTTCTCCTCTTAATACCGATACTAACGAAATTTTCTTCAAATTTTAGATGAAAGTGGTTATTGTGAAAAAACTGTACAAAGTTTGAAATTTGTGCCACAAACTATTTTTTAATAATTTACTAAAAACTGTTTTTCGTATCCCATTTTTGAAAAATTGTAAAGCATGTCGCAACATCGCTGTTACACCCTGCAGATGTCATTGAAAGGTATCTATTTAAAAGAAATCTAATTAATCCCATTGAAAAGTGTCCCAGTTCATGAATTTGCTCAACAAGTAGGTAAAGATCTCAGCCGCTACCCTCCTTTTTACTTTTGACATGCAACTATCAGCTGCCGTACGAAACCTAGAAAATAAGATTCCCGCCTGAAATAGATCAGTATTAAATCCTTCCTCAAATATTTTGAGTTATAATTTCGTACACAGAGAGGGAACAGTATAAATTCAGATTAGAAATCTGTTGAATTTGTTAAGGTCTGTAAATATACAGCGCTAAATCGACGTGTGGACAAATATTTATTTAGGTTGATGATAAAAGAAAATGCTAAGCGGATCCACTTTCAAATAAAAATTCGAAAGTTGGTTCACTGTCAATGTTTACATTGTTAAATGTGAGTTTACCCTTCGAGGATTACAAGGTGACAAACCGTATAAACTACTTTAATGTATGGAAACGTAATAAAATAGCGACACATGAAAAATAATGACTCTTCAAGTCTACATGTTTTTCGTAGAATAACAAATTAAAATTATATTATTATTATGTCTATTATTTGTACTAAAAGTTCTTGCTTAAATAAACTCTGTAAGGTTGAAATTACCTAAACATGTAATTAAATAAGGTAACAGTGGCATATTTATTTATTTTTCATTTTTATAAATCATTTTAAGTTAACCAAATATGTACGAAACAAGCTGGATAATAGCTTAATTAAAAACATGAAGTCAATTACATATTTTATAACATTTCTACATATTTGCTAATACAGTTCCTACCATGTTAAAAAAAAATAATTACATAAATTAATTATTTATATTAAGTAAGCAAGCGTAAAATTGAAACACTTATGTAAACAATAGTATATTTACATCTTAATTACACTGATTGCAAAATATATTCATAGAAATAATTGTGTTCAAAATAAAAATTTGTTATTAACATTTTCTTTTGTTATACATATAAATCCCAGTGCAATTAGAAAAGTATGCTTATCAGAGATAAGGAAGCTAAAGATTTGGTATGTGAAAGATGAAAGGCATTAAAATAAATTATTATGCTTTACATGAAAGGCTAATACCACAGACAATATAGCTTTGTTCCAGACCGCTACTGGAATAGGACAGCAGTTTTAAATTTCCGAATTGCCGATAGAGTACACCACCAGCAGAATTTTAGGAAGAATCAAACGCAGCGGCCCGCATTCCTACGCGTATCGTAGCGACATATAAACAACACTTTGGCAATGTTGCCAGGCGTACATACGGATTTATTTTGTACACTGTTTTTGTCAATATCTGTTTTTTGCGTTAGTGTATTGACTTAAATGCTGTGATGTAGGTATTGATAAAAATGTTTTAAATAATAATAATCAACGAATATCTATGTAGTTTCATATGATATTCTGAAGCGGTGTCACGGTTAGGTTATTTAATTATAATTTCGTTAATTAGCAATTATTTTCATTTTTTGGTATTGAAATACTGCAGAAAATGTCTCCAAATAAACAAAATTGATAATGATATTTTAAACAACTTGTAATATAATATTTGACGATGATGATAAATTTATTTAATAAACAAGGTCGGTTATTAGTACATTTTTTCTTTTGTATTTTAACTTCCAGGTTTAATAATTAAAGATACAATTTTTTTAAATATAAATGTACGACTTTTCCTTTATTTCTTTTGACATCAAATTTTGCTGGAATAAAATATATGTTTAATGTAAAAAAATCATTAAAAAGATTAAAATTCATCCTTATTGAAATAACAAACAACCATTTTATAACTAACCTTTACAACAACGTAAGGAGAATACCTAAAAACGAAATAACATTAAAATACCTAACAATTTTTACAAATTTTCAACATGCAAGTAATTGTGATGATACATTTCAAAATTTAATTTACTATTTATTGCTTTAAAAACAAATTCAGAGTTATCAAAAATTTCGTCCTGTATTTTTTCTTTCAATACTTGTAAATTTTGAGGTCTTAATAATATATTTTGTTGAAGTGTCCCCACAAAAATATGTCTAAAGGACTGAGATCGGGGCTGTTTTCTGGCCACCTAAGCTTTCTAATAATATTTTTTACAGTGTTCGTTGACGGGATTCATCCTCCAAAATAAATTTGCCGATATTCCTGAAGAACTTTTGCACATTATTGTTATTTGAATAATACAGTTAATCATGTTTTATTTTTCGTCATCAGAATAACCCATTTAAATTTTTTAAAATTAAAATTGGTTATTCTGATAATGATAAATCCCATGTTTAAAGGAAGATTCGTTTCTGTCATTTTTGTCTGATTGTGTGCGTGAGAGATAGAGTTATACTGTGTCATAGAGGGCTTTTCTCTCTCTGTCTCTCTCTGCTGTCTTTAGGAGTCTCTGGGGCTTCCCCCCAGCACCTTCAGGACACCTAAGGAGGGAGCGTGGGGTAGAGCGCTTGGCCTTTTTAGCCTTCGTCGTCGAGCTATAACCTTGCTTGTACCTACCTCAGAAATGAATCGAAATATCAAAAAATCTCTCATGGTTCTGATTGGAGTGAAAAACGTAAAAAAAATCGAGAACAACGGTGTGTGACATCATAGAATAAAAAAGTGTTTATAACTCGGAAACGGTGCGTTGAAACGAAAAAATAATTTAAAAAATCTCCCCTACACTCCTGGTTCTGATTGTCCATTCAGCGTTGAATACAAAAGGTCCGAAGTGCGTATGTCGAAAATAAATTTTGGAAACAAGAGATGTGTGACGTAAAAAGGCCGTATAAGCTCGGAAACGGTGCGGTGAATCGAAAAAATAATTGAAAAAATCTCCTCACACCCGTGCTTCTGTATGTACCTTCTGCGTTGAATGCAAAAGGTCCGAAGTTCGTATGTTAAAAATAAATTTTAGAAACAAGAGATATGTGACGTAAAAAGGCCGTATAACTCGGAAATGGTGCGTTGAATCGAAAAAATAATTAAAAAAATCTCCCCACATCCCAGTTGTGATTGCCCGTTCTGCGTTGAATGGAAAAGGTCCGAAGTCCGTTTGTTGAAAAACAAAAAAGTTAGTCAATAATTGCAACAGCAGTAGTGAACGCATTATCTTATTGACTGATGATTTGTTGTTTTTTTAAAATAAATTTCGTATTAATCACCCCTTGAGGTTCCAACAATTTTATCAAATAAAAAATTACGGTACTATATTCTTAGGGGAATTTTAATTTTTTTTTGAAATAAATAATTAATTAGGTAAAATCATAGTTTTAATTCTAACTTAGTTTTATTTAGCATTTAACACAAATGTCATTTCCAAACAAAAAATAAGTTCCATATAACTCTCCAATTACATAATTAAATGCATTAAATTTATTTAGCAGTTATTATTTGGCAACAAAGCCACGCTAGAACTGCGTCCTATTACCCAGTAGAAGAGTTATCACGCTAAATTTTATTGCTGGATGCCGGCTAACAAGACCCTGCATCCTTTTTAGGTTGCCAGTTTCCAGCATTTAAAGAGCGATCTGAGGCGATAAGCTATATTGTGCTAATACTATAGTAGTAACCTCATCGTTTTGCATAGGAATGATTGAATCCAAACCATTACGATTTAAGAACTGGAATCATAATTATATTAACACATGAATCACTTCGAAAGTAATGTTATTTTTAAATTATGACAGTGTTTGATTTAACCATTTTGTGTAAAAGGAAACGTCTGTTATCAGTTGCCAACATAAACCGACCATAATAATATAACTAACATAGTTTTCATTACTATTTTAATTTGAACAATCCGAGTTCAAGCGGTAAGGTTTGATCTTAAATTTTACTCTGATGTCATTTATTTTTCGTTTTTGCATTTCCCGTTACTATTATGAAAGAAGAGAACTCGATATTCTCACATCCATTCAAACAAAAATAAAGGCAGCCAACAGAAAAAGTATCAATAACGTTTTCTAAACCATACTTGAATGATTTTCTAGATAATTACAGTGAACACCGGATTCACTTTTTCCTACATTTAACGGTGCATTGAACAGGTAAAGTTGGATCTGCCCCTACTTCAGTTACAACCTACAAATTACCTTGTAAAATATAATTTCATTTAATTAAGTATTATGAATTTACTCCCTAAGCAGCGAAGACCGCTGCTCGTTCAACTTTCTCCGTATTTCAACCTATCTATGGTCATTGACCATGATGGTAAAAGAAAGTTATCACTTTTTACCATTGGCGGTTTTATGGAAATATTAGTATTACACACCCGTATCGTCCTGAGTAATTATGCGTACGGTAACGATGCAAGATTTAATGAATGGAAATTTATGTCGTAAAGTTTTCTCGAGTGGAAACATTACCTTAACAGATGGTAATGGCGTAAATTTGGGGGTTTTCAAATTAGCGGAATTAATTAATTACTGTAATAAAATCATTGTTAGTCGGTAGTTGGCGATTTACGAAACGAGACACGGTTATAAATTAAATGACGCTTTATGTAATTAAGATATACGTATCATGACGGGATAAATAATGGATGATATGATTCTCTCTTTTCAAAATACTAAATTACTAAATGTTTATAACTGACTATGACTTCATCGAACGGCAGTATTTATTTGTCGATCGAATTTACGTTAGTAAGGTGTAGGATAACTTTAAAAACGGATTTTTAAAACATAGTCTAACTGAAAACACTAAAAATTGTTTAACAAAACATCACATCTAAATATATAACAAGAAAACATTATGATTACAATTAACATTATACATCACACCATTACAAAAAAAAATAAAACTTGACAAATGAAAAGTATTTATTATACGCATTTTATATAGATTCAACACGTATTTATTAATATTAAGCAAAAAAGAATTATGCAAATATTCCATGGCAATTCGAAATCACCGGTTAAATTCTATTTCTTTCTGTCAAGTGTTTTATTATCTTCAATTACTTAAATGTGAGTAACACATGAGCTGAAATGCGATACTTAACCCAATAATCTACATTTCTTTACTAAAAAAATTTAGCACTAATTTGATATCTTGTGAAGACAATACAGTAGATAGATAGATAGATAGATATATTTATTAGTCCAACTAGAGCATTACAGCTTTGCTATGGGATAAGTCAACTGGGCATTACATTAAATTTTCAATCAATTAATTAATTGGTTAAGAAAGTATTTGTGATTAATTTAATTGCAGTTAAAATTAATTGCACGTTGTAATTAATTTATATGGATTTGTCTATATTAATTGTATTTTGCAAATAAATCAATTGCAATTAACTTTTTCTATTGTCCTAAAAAACAATTAAAACTAACAATTATCTTTATTCGATACAGACAGACACTAATTTTATTTGAACATATATTTACATAGAAACATTTGTATAGAAATGATTACTAAAACGTGATTGTCAGTATTAAACTTAAATTGATAAGTGATTATCAAAAATTATTTAAATTAACAAATTATTCACAAAATTAAACTTAAATTAAGAAATCAGTAGTCGACATATCAGTAATTTTTTTTTTGGGAAAATCGTCTTCAAAAGAGCCAGATTAAGGCCACATAACCAAATTTTTAATAAAAATCCCTGTGATTTTCCGAATATTCGGATCACCGCAATTGGTCTAAATCTAAAAGACAAAAAAATATTTTCAAAACGTGAGTCTCAAAAAAAATATAGGGATGTTTTTGTTCTTAATAAGCCACTCTCTCAATATGTGTACAAAAATTTTCACGAAATAACAGTTTAATCAAAGTGTGATAGGTTGATGGCTAAAATTATAGAAAAAAATATAGTCAAAAAAGAACATTTAGTTATTATTTAAGGAATAAGGACATTTTTGTTAACAAGGATCAGATAATATATTTACACTGTGTCCACGGATGGAGTTGAAAGTAGGCAACACTTTCCGATTTTTCATTCTATGGAAAAAAGTAATTCTTGTTAAAGTATGCTTGGGTTCAAAAGTACAAAAATATTTTTTTAAGAGGACCAACATATACAGGGTGTCCTCTACAAAGAGATGAATTGAAATATAGTACTTGATTTTATCCTTAGAACTCAATACACTACGTCAGCACCAATTCTTTTCCATTGAGTATGTAGGAGATGTCCCCAGATAGTCATAACCAACAAATTTTCGCATTTTAGGTGGCGGTCCTTTATGATGAAAATGTACTTAGGCTTTGTCAGAAGCAAAAATATATTTTCTGTTTATTTAAAGGGTTTTTTAAATTTTTCTTCAAAGGTATCAACCGAGGTATCAACAAATTTTATTGGGAGAAGATTAAAAATTTGTGCCCATATATCAATTTTAAAGCAAATCGGCCTATTTTGTCATTTTTTGTGTTGATGAATCATTGAATTGCTCATAAATTTGAAACATTAACTTGTATTTTAAATCTAAACAACTTCAAAATTATTTACGATTTCTTACACAAAAACGGTACATACACAGGATGAAAAAATTAAAATAAACAAACTGCTTTCAAATTTGAAACATTTATTTTAATTTTGAACCACTTTCCTTAATGAAATTTGTTGCGAAAAAGGCACTTTACCAACACAAAAAATTATTTCTTTTTGTTTTTGTCAAGATTTACTTAATTTTTCATAAATAAAAATACAATATCAAGAATAATAATATCAACAATTAAGACCATCTGCACTTGTAAATCTTGGAAAAGAATAAATATTTATGCACTTTTAATTAGCATATTTTATTATTGATATTATATTATTGGTATCTATGTTATTATGTAGTTCTTAAATCAACTACTATATTTCTAATCATTCTTTATAGCGGACACAATGTACATGTGGTCGTGAACATACATATTCCCATAATACTACATTTTAATAAATAAAAAGTTTTCTCTCTTTGTAACTCTATCAGTAGACACTCTGAATATTTAAAATCAAAAATTACTTTATTTGTTCATAATATTATTTACTTACCAGATTTTCTCTTTTCAGGAAGAATAAAAGATTTACTCCTTTTCACTCTCAAGGACCTCCTTCTGATTGATCTCAAAAAACTTTCAGGCATTTTCTGAAATTTCTGGGGATCCAAGGTAGTTTTTTTATCCGACATCGTCAACCAATTTTTCACGGTGGTCATAGAAATACCGCGATTTTTTTTCGGCGTAGGCGCCGGTTCATTTTTCAAATCGACCATTTTCCCTCACTTTAAAAAACTCACAATTTGTAACACTTCTAATTTACAACGCGGATTGTAACTGGAACGGTGAGTCCATTGTCTCTGGCACTATGAATTGCACACGATAAGATCCGCCGCTGCGCTGACTAGTCTCATGCATTTTGCGGATTTCCTGAATCGAGGTTTTCAGTGAAAAAAAAACTACCGGTTAACCGCGCCACCTATAAATTGTTTCTAATGTCTGGCAGGCACAGGCAGGACCTGAATTACATGCAACCGGCAAGTGGCAGTTTTGTCCCCCCTATTTTCAGAAACCGCGTGCTGGATAATGCGCGCGCAAATCTCATAGACGTGCGTTACTACGTAATACACAACATTAATTACCTCATATTTATATAAGAAATATTTATATCAGATATACAGAGTGAAATATATTACACTAATTAAAAAAGCAGTGATGCAATTGTCTATTATACTGCATATTTCAAAAAATTATTATTTATTGTGCTTTAAACTAATTGTATCTGCTTTACAAATATTTTTTTGAAAACCCTGGATTATTCCATGACCACAAGAAACTTTTGAACATCTTTTATAAAATAATGGATGTACCATGTAGGCATCCTAGAAAAATTCTTTAATACATGTATGTTTCAATAATTAAATGATTAGATATTATTTAAAATTACTGCCATTTTTTAAATTATTATTCTTAATGTCAGTTACCTTAAAAAGAAAATTTTTATAAAAAATGTTTAATCAGAATAAGTATAAATGAAAGAAATTGTAGAAAAATGTAAAATATTAGTTGAAAAATTGTGTATTAATATGATTTTTTTGTATTTTATTTATGACAATTATATTTACAGATATTATATTGTATTATTTAGAAAATTAAAATTGTAGACTATTTAAATTTTTGGAACTGAAAGAGATGCTTCAAGAATTAGCTATAATTTTGGACAGTTTTGAAGAGACAAAACTGGATTTTAAGGAAACGAGGTAGAGTGTTAAGGGGGGCGTTTATATGCGCAATATTTTGTGCAGCATTTTAGAAAATCTAAGCAAGTTAGAAAAAATATCTCCTCACTGCCCCAGTTACATTTGTTTCCTCCACATAAGACAACTGACAATACATTCAAAAAAGCATATTTTTATCTCGAATGACTATCTTACGTTTTCTGAATTTTGCGCGCCTATTAACATACAAAAAATCGCAAACCGCACTATAAACATAATCACACCCTGCAGAATGCTTTTAGGACACATGCATTAAGCACAATTATTGAGTATCTTTACAAATTTGCTGGACAAAACAGGAAAGGTATTTTTCTGATGTTTACATGTTCTCCATGATCGTTCAATGCGAAAAATTAAAGGAATTTGCTTTAGTTTAGCGTTAGGTTTCGTCACTTCCTGGATGGATCTACTTGTTCTATAATTTTCTTACTAAAAATGCTCTTTCTTGTCTATAAAAACCCAGCTCTAAACATATATCCGAGATTACTCAGAAAATACTGAGACTTATTGACTCATTAAATATTTAATCTATTTTATCAGATATTGTTTATTTCGGTTTTTTATTAAATGAATAGTTGTATTATACAATGAGTCTAAATACTATGCGTCCACATTACAGTTTTTGAATCAAAAACCTTTTTATTTTTCATATTTTTTTGAAACGTCGTTTTTTATCTAAATGAATATAAATTTTGAACTATAGGGCGACCCAGAACTCTTGGTTGGCCGCCACTACAGGAAACTGAAAAGAGTAAGTAGGAAACCGCAAGGAGGGGTCTAAGTTATGATGTAGTATTTTTCCTAATTTCACACCTTTTTTAAATCATATGAAAGTTCTCATTTTTCTCAACAACTTAAAAAATTAAGAATGTTTTTCGGTATATCTTCTCGTTCAAAAGATATAAAGAATATGTAGTATACATACAAACACTGGTTCACTCATGTCTGTTACTAATTTTATCAGGGTTGCTGTGGAAAACAAGATAGTTTCAATGTTTATTTTTATTATGGACATAAATAAATTGCCCCTATAAACCCATATGTTAATTTCGAGTCTTTCCCAGCTTTCCCAAAAATCAGAATTATACCTACCTACCCCTCCACTCCACTATTTTTTTTTCATTAATGTAAATTTCCATAAAAATAATTAAAATGTAAGTAATGAATCCAGATATTGAATGTATGTATATCTTGTTTCCCACGGCAACACTGACAAAATCAGTACACACTTGATTTTCTGGTGTTTAATTTCACTATTAATATGAATGGAAGAGATATCGAAAAACTTATTGTTGAGAAGAAAGGAGAACTTTCGTATTTATGAAATTGTAACTTTTGAATTTATTAAATTGGCGTGACAGCCCTTAGGGCGCTAAACAGTATGCCATAAAGATTCCCGCTTGCGGTTTCCTTTTTGTTCTTTTCGTTTTCCCTTAATGACAGCCAATCATCAGTCCTAGATCGCCCTGTACAGGATGTTCAGAAAATGAGAAAATGTGAAATTAAAATTTATTAAAAAATATCTACTAACAAATTGATTTCCATATTAATATTTTATATTTGATAATAAATATTGGACACAAAATTAAAAAATTGTGCAAAAGTCAATCTTATTGCAAATTCTCATTTCAAAATATTGGCAAAATATATTGTTAATTTTGTTTATTTTAGCACTTAAAATATTCCCATAAATAAAAATCTATAACGGTCAATTCAAGACTTCGAAGTGGTTAATGTGAATGGAAAATGCCTATAACTGAATGATGATACTGCTGATAAATACAATTAGTACAGAGAATTTTAAAAAAATTGAGATTGTACTTGTATGTGAAAAGTGTAGAAATAAAATTATTAATAGGAAGGTCAACCATGAGATTTGCTGCATTTCTTTCGCAAATCGCAAACAAATTTTCAGTACAATTTTATTTTCATAAAATTAAAAATCCACACATCCACATAAAAATCCAGATTTTTGCATAGTGCTATTTATTTAATAAGCGCAAATTTGAAGAATAACTTTCTTAATGAAAAAATAAAAAAAGGTAAAACAAAAAACTTTTCCTTCTCCAGGCAGTAACTGTCTATATGCAAAGCCTTTATAAATGATTACAAGCCACGTGACCAGTAATTTTGTTTGGAACAGTAATTTTATTTCTTTCACGTTGGCAGTTAAAATTCGATAAAAATAAAACAATACAATTAAGATTACATAAAAACGCAATATTCTGTTTCACCGGTTGGTGATTGGTGTAATTTTTCTATTTTCTATTCAACCAATTAGTCATTGCATTATCTCGAGCGTAGACGCAACAGTTTGTCATTGCTCATTGTAAACGAATGACGCCAAGATTCAAGAATTTTTAGTAGATAGTATCAGCCGTGCAATGTTGGTTGTCTAAACTCAACGGTCACGTGGCTCGTAAACACTTAAGAAGACACTGTATAAAAAATAATGTATAACATTTTTTTTTCAATTTCAGAATATAATTATTTAAAAAATGAGAGAAACCTTTACTTATTTATATATCAATGGCACTATCACCAACACTCTAATCTTAGGCCTTCGAATATAATTTAAATTTTCTTACAATTCAGTTTAAGTATCAGTTAATATGAGAAGTGAAAATAAATTGCTGAAACTAAAACTTTGCATCAGTTTAATAAATTTTTAGTAACGCTTTAGTAAAAAATTGGTCTAGTATTTTAAAAGACATTTAGCAACAAAAATTCATTTAGGCGACAAGTTAAAGTATGTATATACCTCGGTATATTCTATATAGGAGGTATAAAATTAAAAAACAAAGAACTTCTCTTCCTAGACCTTTTTGAAATGTAATTTTTAACATTATTTTTCAAGAGGTAACAATTACAAATTTTCAAAAAATTTATTATTAAAAAAATGTTCGCATACTTTGTTAGTGACACTTTATGAGTGAAATCCTGTTTACCAATCTACTTCCCCGCTCATGAAATTCATTTAAAAGCAACGAGAAGGGGAATGCAATACAATCGCTCAGTACGACCGCTTGTCTACTTGATGTCTATCCAACATCTGAAAAGACTAATTCCAAGTAATGCCTTTTCGGATATCGATTCAGTTGAGACGTATCCTTTTGGAGAGTGCACTGACTCATCATAGATTATCACCAGATTGCGTCCTTATGGAACCTGGGGAACCGGCTCAGCTTACTAAGTACACAATGATTACTTTCGTTGCAACAAAAAATCCGCCTGTCAGGACGAGATGAAAAATTGATCCGAGATAATGCTTTTAATTTCATAAGACAAAGGGAAGCTTTGGGAAAGAACAATTTTCTTTCCATTTACAATTGAATGGCAAAATAATTTCACATATTTTTATTATGAGAAAGATATAACGCTGACGCAGTAATTGAAGAACTAAAAACTGTAGAGTTATTTAAATATGCCATAATAAATAATGGTCATACCAAAACTAAAGTAATCATACTATCAATATGTTCGTTGCCACAAAAGCATTCTGGGTAAAATTTTATTGATAAAGTGTCACAAGAAATTTTAATAAAGGCAATATCCCTGAACTAATTTTGATATTTGAAAATATGAAATATGCATGAAAATCTGTAAACTGGCAACAAAAATCAATAATCAACTTGCACATTACATACTTTAGGTAGTAATAAAACCTCTGTTTTGGTCTATCTAAAGATGAAAGATAAGAAATTCTACTAAATTCCTTATAAAGAATTATTAGCATACCTATTATTGAAAACTGAAACGTTGCAATTTGCACAAACAAAGCATATTAAATTCAATTCTACGAAATTGTGCATTATGGTAGTAAGCAAAAAATTATAAGTATATCCTTTCTTCTAGTAATATTCATTTGAAACTGCAATTTCTCAAATTCCAATGCATTGACAAAACTTAAAATTAATATTTATAGAGTGTCCCAAAATTCATGCAAGAAGTTTTTAAATAAAAATTGTAAATGTCATAAAGTATACAGTATAGGGTTATATATGGAATAGCATATCGGGCAAATGTCTTCCATGGCTTTTCAGGCAAAGAGTGCGTACCTTTTGTCGAAATTTTCCTTAACCTTTTTGCATAAATGCGACTCTCAACTTTCGTTGAGACATCACTCAATTTTCTCCTTCAACCTTCGACTTCCAAAAATCCCAAAGAAAAAAGTCCAGTATGCGTTAAATCGTATAATCTGGGCGGTCAATTCTGACCACCAAAACGGAAAATTACACGACCAAGAAATGATGCATGCATTAATTAAATTATGGCATGTAGCACCGTATTGTTGAAACCACATGTCGTCTACATCCATATCTTGCAATTTAGACAAAAAAAAAACTGGATTATAATGTCGCATTTTCGAAGGAGAATCGTTCGATGATGATTCCAGCCCAAAATCTGCACCAAGGACTGACATACGTTATTGTGTTTGTGGATGAATTTGTTTCTTAACAGTCGTGGATGAACCCCAAATGCGAAGCCATCAAGATGAAAATGAGCCTCATCGCTGAAGATGATTTTGTTCGAAAAATCAGAATCCACTTAGGTAGGTAGTAGGTGGTCAGTAGGCTTCAGTTCTTGAGTCAATTGAACTTTGTAAGCATGAAGATGCAAATCTTTCCTGAGGATACGCTCTAGAGAGCTTCTCGAAATGTCCAATTCTTAACCACGGTACCGAATTGATGTTCCTGGACTATCAACAACAATGCTTCTATGTTTTGTGTCGAACGACTTGTTGAAGGACAGTCAGAGTGTTTAAGATCACTAATTGGCTCCTTGAATTTTTCAATTCATCTCTTCACAGTTCATGTGAAATCAAATCAATATTCCGACCATATTTTGTACGAAAATTGTGAACTGTAGCTGCCAAATCTTTATTATTTTTAAAATATTGGTCAACAATGAAAACGCTTTGTACTTCCGTGTAGCGCTCCATTTTCAATAATTCTGAACTGTCAGCTGCCATGCTGCCTTTTTTTTGTTAGCAAAATTCATATCTTATGTGAATTTTGAGACACCCGAATAAATGCGTTTATGAATACAATTTGTCTATGTTTAATTAAAGTTACATTCAATTTAATTTGGTTTTAAAAGAAAATAAATAAAAATAGGAAATTGTGAGGAGAAAAATGATAAAATATGTTAAGATATATAAATGAATATAGAAATTCCAGGAAACATACCACTAACAATATATAAATTTCCAATAGATAGTAAATGGACGGAAATAGCATGTTTACATTATAAACCAAAGGATATTTTTATAATCATTCATTTGGCTATGAATATACCTAGATAATATTTATGTGTAGCACAAATACTTATTTAAAGTTCCTGCAAATGAAATCTTTATTAAAAATAGTGTAAGTTAATGGATTAGAAGATGGTTTAAGTTCCTGCAAATGAAATCTTTATTAAAAATAGTGTAAGTTAATGGATTAGAAGATGGTTTAATAAGATAATCTTTAACAAGGTTTTCATCAATCATTTATTATCATTACAATGTTCCTTTTTTCTTCTTCTTCAATTCTCGTTTGTAATTAATATGCTTGTTTTATTGTTTTATATATCCTTGTTCTATAATAATTGGATACTCGCTACCTGTTGAAAAATGTATTAATTAAATGGATAAATAAACAACTAAATAAGGACACCACCCTCTTGTACTTACACTTACAAATAGAAGAATAAAAGAATTAAACATTTAATAGCTGCACTATTTAGAGATTGCGAAAGAACGCTAACTGCATAACACCTCGCTATACTTGTAACGAGTGATCTTACTTAACGTAAGGCTTGGTGTTTATTTTCCTTATTTCTGATTTTAAGTCTGACAAAATAATGGTCGAAGTTTCTATTGAAATTCCATATAATGTGACATTTTCTTTTTAAATATAAAATTGTTATATTTCGGCAACTCCTAGATTGACTACTGTCTTTTCCAACAATATGTGAATATTATTTGTAACTTTAATATGGTTTAAAATTAATAACACTGATGTATTCAATTGAAAGAGAATTTAGGAAGACATCAAAAGCAATTATTTTTCTATAGGTCTCTTTTATATTTTAAATATTTCACATATGCTGCTGAAATTTTCTTATATTCTAACTTCTTTAGTTCCTTAAAAAGTTACAGTTTTGTAAACTGATCATGGTAGCGATTTACATATAATTAATGTTAGAAATTCTAGCGAACGCAAAAATCTATAAAAAATTGGCGATCTAATATGAAAATTGTTAGAAACGGATAATTTCTGTATTTCAAGTCCAAATACTTGGAAAACCTTTTAAAAAATATGATATATGTTTATATGTATAATCGCTTCTATATTACCTAAATCCTATTAATTTTTAGATTAAAAAAAATACCGTCCATCTGAAACGTTTTGGATTCACGATTTAATTATTTAAAACTGATATAGATCCATGCAGTGTAAAAATATTATGTAAGCAAATAAATATAACATGCAACGTACACAAATGTTAACCGGTAACCTACATAGCAAATGACCTGTACCTACCTAGTAAGTATTAACTTAATACTGTTATCGACCAATGAGAATCTTTTATCGGAAAGCTTCGCTAAAATTTTCCGTTTTTAACAGGTACATACTTATAAAAAGAGCATGAACACCACTGCTAATAAATTAAAACTGTTTAGTGGCTTAATTTATACTACTATATGCTTAGTAAATAGTAAATAATCGCTTGATTAATTTTATTTAATGTAACATTAAAAAAGGGTTGATTTAAAAGTTTTTTTGTAGATAGGTATATATTTAATGTCGTATGTATCTGACGACATCGTTAATTAGTAACAGCTAGTTTCGTAGTTCCACAGTTACATCTTCAGGTGATGATGACTTTTTTTTTTAATGAAACTTAACTACATATATTCACAGAAACGTAGACTTCAGAAATACTCTATTATATAGAACTTGTGCTTTTAATTATCAAATGGAATTGACTGAAATCCCGACAACTTCTGGTACTCTTCATGGTTCCATAGTGGACCTCCTCTACTTATAATTTTTATGGTGACACTGCACTTGACCTGGATATGCGCAGTTTACTATTTGCAGATGATATAAAACTGTATCGGAGTATAGAGTTACATAAATGGTGTTAATTACTACACTTTGTTCTTATTTTACGGTGCACTAATATGTTGTAGAGAAAGTTTATTAGTATCTATATATTAAAAAAATATACAAAATAAACTCCTAGATATATGTAATAAAATGTAATAACAAATAAAATAATACAATATAGTGTACCGAGAACAATTTCCAGTTGAATAGATCATGTGTCAAGTTATTAATTACTCTACTCCTTTGAGTAGGTACAAGAAATCATTACAGTCTTCTAAGAAACAAAGACAGAAATCTTTTTTTTAACTTATTTTAGAAATAAGAAAAAAGTCCAATTTATCTCACAATCCTTTTATTTTATAAAAAGAACCGGTTTCGAGGTCAAACTTTACACTTCATCTTCAGGTCTTACAAGGCTAAGAATGTAATAATATTTTTTTCTAAAAATATGTCAAATTATGTTTAATTTTAATTTTTTATAGAAGTCGAATTATGTTTTATTTTAATAACCTATTTAATAATTATTAATTTTACAAATATAAACTATTTCTTAAGTTTTTCTTTTCTTAAAAACTATTAAATTTAAACATAATAAATATAAGTTACAAATTAAAAAAAGATAGAAATCATTCCCACTTGCTTACGTGTACGTGATATAATCATTATCGCAAATTACACGCTAGAGACAGGTGACATATCCTTAACTATGCAAAAATATTGAAAAAATTGTTACTGTGGTAATCAAATATAGTTACTAATCCATAATAATATCACCTTTGTTTCTGTTTCATAAAATATGTCCTTTAATACTTACACTTACAATCACCTGGATAAAATGTAATTTGGACTTGAAGTCTTTAAAAATGTATAAGACACATATAGGTATTCTTTGTTTAAATATTTTCATTGCAAAGTTGTTCTAGTCACACTGTGTAAGTGCATATTCGATAAAGAGGTAAGTGCGTGCGTGCGTGCATGCGCGCGTGTGTGTGTGCGTGTGTGTGTGTTCAATTTACTCTTTTGGCGTATTAAATAAAAGCATGTGTTTAAATTGCATTTATTTGTACCAACTTTTTCATTAGATTTACTGTAGTTTTAAATTTACTGTGCACTAAAAAAACCTATTATAATCATACTGCTTTGGCGATTTAATACAAAGCGATTTAGTAGGTAAATTTCATTTGATAATAAATCCATAGTAATTATTAAAATTTTAAGAAATTATCAAGTATAAATTGATTTTATTCACGTTTTACTTCGATATTAAATCAGAATTGAATAATATGGCAAATTACACTAATTGAGTAGCAAACTGATAGGAAAACTTAGATCTTCAAAAATGAAAAAAAAAAAAAATCAAAATCGATTTACTACTAACAGGTATCATGGAAAATGGAAATCCACATGTGGATGTAAGACGTGGTACTCTTTACCTACTCAAACAATTTTAAATGATGAAACTAATTGTTAGGTGCACCTTCATTAGTTGATTCTTTAATATTTTTCACTGATTTGGACAAAAACATGATAATACCTCATTATATTTAAAGGAGTTTTATTTTTGACTTAGAATGAGGGATCAAAGTCAATGCCAACATTTTAATGTAATTAAAGTCGTGCTTTTATGGTAACACTAACTTAGGCGCGAAAGAAAGCAAAAGGGCAATTAATTTATTTAAAGTAGTCTTGAGCTCACCTGCCTTAATAAAACTTATCAGATTCTCAAGCAAAATGTAAATGAAGATGTTAAAATTGGATGCGCATCAGATTATACTATCCCTTTCGGTTTCAGTTCCAATTAACACCAGATAGCTATAAAAAGATTTTATGAAAATGTTCCGAGCCACTGGGTTTTAAGTAAACTATAAATATGAAAATTAAACACGTTTATGTAATTTTATATAAGTTGGAGACTGGAAATTTGTATAAGGAATTTCATCTTTCATTTTTACAAATATAAGGTAATGCATCAATCCTGAGATTTCTTGTCACTAGTTAACATATTTTTCTTTATAATTGAATTTTATAATGAAGTTGACGTATATATTATTTTGGGGGCGTTATTGTAGATTGATTTGCAATAAAATGAACTACATAATATGTATTGCACAAAACTCAGTAATTTTGGAGATATTTTAATTTTCTACAAACATACATTAAAATAGTTTTTTGATTTTATCTCAATATGTTTAGTATTAGTAAACACACTTGCAATAAAAAAATTGAATTGTACATTAATGTGGACAAGTAAGAGTATCTATGCCTACTTTTCGAATAAATAAGGAAAATTAATCTTAATTATTTGAGCATCCTAGAGTTCTACTGTGATGGAACCATCCCGCCAATCTTTTTGTTATAATCTTTCCGAAGTCAGTTGAACATGTATAAAAACGCCTAGCAATAAAATTTAATGAATTCCATAGGCGTCCCTAAAAAAGTTTTATGCTAAAGATAAAAAATTATAATAATATGTATATTATTATGTGTGTAAAATTTCTATTATATGTTCATTTGGCCAACAACATATTTTAATTATTATTTATCTCCTCAAATAATTTTGTTACATTGCTAGCAAATCTCGTTTTGTTCCGTTTCAAAAGGTCTCCAAAATGCCATGTGGTAATATTAACAAAATATCGCTCTTATTTCTCCGTTTCGCAATTGTAATATGAATCATTCATAGAAGGTGCCTATCACATTAAAATTACCTGAATCACATCAAATTCCGCATTGCTCTACTGCACTGCTAGGCAATTTGTTAGCCACTTGTCAACAACTGAGATTTATTTCCCAGTCGCCCAGTTCGGCTGTCTGTGTACGCCGTTTGCTGCGCGCGCGATTCTTCAACTGGTCGTATACATTTCTACCACCTCCACGTTTAATTCGGCCAGACCTGTATATAGGTATGGTTAAATTAATATGGGAACAAATTTTTCAAATATTTCAATGCCGAGTTGCTGCGCCAGCGACCGAACCTGGTACATACTGCCAACCTCTTGGTTCTTCAATTGAGATCGGAAAGACTATACTCTAGATGATTATGGTTATGGGGTTATGATTTCTAGGACACTCATAACTTGCTATGCTTAGATTCGTAGGTCAACTTATTTCCTTGTGTTTTTTTTTTAATTCAGAAGTTGTCTTCATACAAATTTGAACAATGCTATCGAACACTTTGTATACCTACTTATAATTTGTGTTTACTATGGAGATATGCTTTCCAGAGAGACTATTAATTCTACTTCATCAGACAATATTGAGTGAATAATTAAACTTGCATTTTAGATGTAGAAACAAAAAATTATTAATGAAACAAATTATGCTTATTTATTATTACATAAAAAACTGTAATGAAATTTTTATGATTCAGTGGATCCATCAATTCTGTAATATTTCAATAACAAACCTTGTCTTGGTTTATGAATGCTGTTTAAGAATGTCGTAATTGGAATTTTAATTATCTTCAGATGACGATTTTTTTTTACAGTTGCAGTACTATAACTATGGTATTAAGTCCTTAAAAAAAGATAAATGGTATGGACAACCATATGGGATATATAAGAAACAACTCCAAAATATTGTTTTCTTAATGATTTTTCAAATTAATGAAGTATTTTAAAACAGGAAACACGTTGGAAAACCAACATGATCCTTTCTTTCTCTTACTTTCATTAATACTATAAGCTCTCGATTTTTTAATATACCGTGAAACATCCTGTGAATATATTATTCAGTAGCTGAGACAATCAATTTCTTGAAGTAAGTTCTTTAATTAAAATTCTTAGTATATTAATAAAGAAGCAGTAGAGAACAGCAGAATTAATTATTGGGACATCCGGTTCCTTCATTGAACAGGTAAATACTCAAGTTTATTGTTTATTATATAAGATTCGTTATTTCAGTGATTTTTGTAAGCATGGTTAAAGTCATCAACCGAATTCGGAGAATTTTTAACAGTAAGGTTCATTTAATTTATTATAATTAATTTTAAACAAATCGAAGTTTCAATTTCACGATACGTTTTTTAATTATTTTTACCAAGCTACAGGAAGAATTAAGCTCGCAATCGATTTATTAAGTTTTGTCTTGGGTAATTTGAACATTTTGAAGTGACTTAAATAATGAGAAAACATTACAGCACTTTGGTATGTAGGTATCATTTTCTGTCTATAAAAAGTATAACTAAAATGCTTGACCAAACTACGTTACAAATAAAAAATAAAAGTTCCTATAAACATGTCCTCAAAAACGTTTTCATTGAAAGGTTATGACTTATTCCAACTTGTAAATAAGAATTCAGTAAGAACATTTTACTTTCATGGATAACATGTGATTACTTATATTCATCTTTTCCAAAATTTTCAATGCTGTGTCATAATAATGAATCCAGTTTGAAATATCTTGGATAATGAAAAAATTGCAATAAGCTTTCGTTTCCGACTCGACAGAATAAGAAAGAACGCATTCAGCTGGAAGGAATAACACATAGATGCGGTGATTTGGGACAGGAGCGTTTTTCTTGCCGTGCTCAGTGCATATTTGTGGGCGGAGCTATCTCAGATGTAATAGTATATTACGTAATAAGTGTTGTAAAATGCATTTTACGCACGAATGGAAAAGTTACGCACAACGCCGCGTAGCGGCGAGTGCGTAATTCTATGAGTGCGTAATTGCATTACACCACGTATTCCGTACTATACTTTACCTACGGCCACTACTTTAAATACTTAAAAACCCACCGTCTGCGATCAATGCAAGATTCCTATTACGTCGTACGGTAAAAAAATCGCACAGCTTGGTAAAAAAATCGTACAGTTTTCCTAGCAACAGTACAATACAAACAGTATTGTATTGACCGTTGCTAGGCGGTTGCTAGGAAAACTGTGCGATTTTTTTACCGTACGTAATAGGAATCTTACATTGATCGCAGACGGTGTGTTTTTAAGTATTTACAGTAGTGGGCGTAGGTAAACTTATTTATGTCGGTTTGTAACATCAGTTATTTCAAACGATTTACTATCCCTTCGTCAGATAAATCTGTACAATTTGATTTTTTTTGTTAACTTGACTTAAAGTTTGTCCAAGTTTTTTAATTTTGAGTGTTGCATTTTGGGCGATTTTTTAATATTTTGCCGCTCTTAAACCGAAACCTGAAACTTTGTCGCAGAGGAATGATGATGGTATATTATCATTAGATATTCCTAATTTATTCATGCCACTAACAAGAACCCTACGTTTTATATGTATTAACTAATTTATATTATTCCTACTTTGGATATGTCAATCCATTCTATTTTAATTTCCATGTTAAAAAGGGCTATTATTTGTAACTAATAGACCGAGTTAACTTTAGGTCACATGCCAAGCCAAGTCATACGATTTGTTCATTACTATGAAAAGGCTTTTGTAATAGAATCGGACACAGATTATTACGAGCAGCTGATAGAGACCGAGGTGGGCGTGATTCGGATTTGAAGCATACATTAACATATTCAAAAATAACCCTATGTATAATAATTAACCGACACGTGGACTGGACGCCAGTGACTTGTAACCCCGTGTTTTAGCGAGGGTTGACGTATCGTCGTGAGTTCGCCTAGTTAGCGGTTGCATTTTTCGCCGTCTCTAATAATGTTTGACAGCTGGACAACCTCGTTGCAGTATTTGCCCTAGCTCGACTTTGCACGCTAGTTAGATCCACACAGAAGTTTCCTGAGGGTTCATGCAGATTTCGGATATACAACTGGCGCACCTTATCCATGTGCGAGGATATTTCAACGAGTATCAGCAAATTCATGTTTCTCAAAATTAATTATTATAAAAGTTAAAAGATGAGGCATGATTTTGACACTGTCCAAAAGACAGTCTCTACATCTTTCTACAATTAATTCTAGACATTAAAATACTACGATTTAGCTAAACTTATCTTATTCCAAAAGTTAATAATAAGAAAGATACAGAGTGCTAAAATAAAACACTTTAAATAAATTTTCCAATAACTTTTATATTTGATGAGATATGTTTCAAACTTAAATGTCGTATTACTTTCGAACTGCTTTATTGAAATCACAGCATAAAGTGTGTATCTTTGCAGTAACTATTTTTTACATAATAACAGTACAAAATTCTTGATAACGATAATAATTTGGACTTCATCAAAAAATAGCGTACCCTGTGAAAATCCATATCTTTAACAGTTTTCGAGATATTTGCAGTTAAAAAATTTCAATATACATTGTGTCCCAAAATGTTGGAACAAAATTCATATTTTTTTCCAGTTCAGATTTTAAAAAATCGCTGAAACAGGTCAATTAGTAAATAGAAATTGTCATTTTTCTCTATTATTTTCTATTTTTTTGAGCCATGTTTGACAGACCTATAACACTATCAATTTTTTTTTTGAAGAGAATGCTTTATATTTTATAGTATAAATAGATAGACCTGCTAAAGACGAATTGAGCGATATAAGGTTATACCTACTTCTTTGTCACAGTTGTCAAAAAAATGTAAACATTGTCTTTTATGTCGTACTGACGACTATTTCAAACAATCATAGACTCTTATGTACTTTAAAAAACGTACATACTCTTTATTAACCTTTTTCTACTTACTTTAAAGCTTTTTTTTTATCAAAAAATACATTGATAAACACGTAAAATTCACCATTAGGTATAACGTGAATCGTTTTACTTCCAATTCATTCGTTGTTAAATTGTTTTCAAAAATGGTTGCCCGTTTAAGCGAAAAACAGAGAATTCAAATTTTAATTATGATTGGATGCGGAGATAAAATCCGTAGTCAACAGGAGGTATGTGATTTACTTCACCATAAGTATCCAGAACAGAAATTAGTCGAGCTACAATAAGTAAAGTATCCAAATAGTTTGAAGAAACCGGAAAAATAAAATATTTACCTGGATCAGGAAGTCGAAGAACGCTAAGCGAAAATGAATGTCAAAATGTGATGCTCACCGTTACTGAAAATCCTCAGACATCCATTAGATTTATCTCAGCCAACTTCAACTTACAGTTTTGCAAGGAAATTAGAAATTTATTTGAAAGATAACCCAACTTAAAAAATCACATAATTTTCCCTGACGAAGCCACTTTTTGATTAAATAGGGCCATGAACAGGCAAAATACTATGTTTTGGAGCCCAGAAAATTCGCATTAGATGCAGAAAAAACATACACAACGGCAACAGTGAATGTTTGGGCTGGAATAGTAGGATATCGCATACTGGGACATTATTTCTTTGAGGGCAATTTGACAGGCGACATTATTTGGATTTTTTGCGTTTCAGCTGATTCCAGCCTTGGAATTAATTTTTTCTAACCCTAATGAGCACGATATGCCTGCTAGTTATGACTAGTTCCAACAAGATGGTGCCCGTCCATATTTTCACCTCGATGTAAGAAATTACCTTCATCTGATGAAGAAGTTGAAGAAATTACCTTAATGAAGTTATCCCAAATCGATGGATAGGCAGAAGACGACCGCTTGAATGGCCACCACGCTTCCCAGACTTAATCCCACTAGATTTTTTTGTAGCGTTATCTAAAAAGAAAAGTACCTATATGTGAACAGACCAAACACTATTGAAGGATTGAAAAATCGTATCAGAGAAGAAGGTCGAAACATAAGATCAAATATTATTCAAAATGTAATTGATAACTTTGAACACCGAATTGGGCATTGTGCAATGGTTAATGGGGGACACTTTGAACATTTGCTGTAATAAAATATAAAGTAGTACTAAATTATTGTTTTCATTTAATTTCTCCATTTTTTGACAAGTAGGGGATAACCTTATATCACTGATTTCGTCTCTATTTATACTATAAAATATAGAGCGCCCTATTAAAAAAAAAATGTTGGTATTATAGGTCTGTCAAACACAGCTCAAAAAAATAGAAAATAATGTAGAAAAGTGACAATTTCTATTTACTAATTGACCTGTTTCAGCGATTTTTTTAAATTTCAGCTGAAAAAATATGAATTTTGTTCCATCATTTTGGGACACAGTGTATGTACAAGTTGATTTTTATCTTATTGTGCAACTTTTATCAAGTAAGTTGTGAAAGTGATAGAATAAATACAATTTTTTAATTTGGACAAGCAAAATGAACTATAACAAAATTATGTCTAATAATATCTCTCAATTTTTTATTGTAGTTTTCAATTAATTTTCTAGTAAGGTAATTTTGTATTCGTTTTCCAAATCGGTGGATTTCTGTTTCTGAGGACACATTAAATCATAATTAATTAATGTTCAACATGATTGTCATTTTGTTCAATACACACATTGTTTTATTATTTTAAATCGTCTAAATACATAGATATAAAAAGTGGAACGTCATTTTTAAAGTCTTACTGCGTTTTTAACTTTTTTGCCTCAATTGATAAGCTAGAGTATAGGACCTTCATTTATTTATTTTACTGATTTAATCTGTCGCCCGAAACATAAATTAAGAAAGTTCAGGTAAGGGGAATATGGTGGAAAACATTACCACTTCCCCCCTTATCTAATGATTTAGAAAATACACGTTCATTTAAGATCAAATTCTGTAAACAAATAATATTTTTTTTTTTTATCTATATCTCCTATCCTTTATCTATTATCTATGTAATTTGTTTTTAAGCACCTATATCTATTCTGTTTGTTTATTATATCCATGTTTAAACTTAAACCTCTATGGATCAATATATTAGAGATTTTGAAATAAAAGAGATAGAAACTTATACTTTGTTGGATTGTTCTGAATGTAGATCCATACTCGCAATAAATAAAAATGTAAATAACTTCAAAATTCTGCACAATAATATAAGGAGCATAAATAAGAATTTGGATGAATTCATGATTTTTTTGTCTAATTTGGATAGTGACATTGATTGTATAGTATTGACCGAAACATGGCAAATTAATTGCATAGATTTATACAATATTGAAGGCTATTGCTTGATATATAATAACGGAAAAATAAATCAAAACGATGGTGTTGTAGTATATATTAAAGAAAACGTCGACTATTCTTATTCTATTATACCTGTTGATGATTTAAATATGGTTGTTGAAAATCTTAAGCTACACTCTAGAGAGCTTGTAACTATTACTGCCTTGTATCGACCTCCGGCTACGGATATAAACACCTTTATTATGAATTTACAAACCCATCTGCAAAATAATCAACATGGTCTATCGGATTATAGTATTTTTATTGGAGACATAAACATTGATATTCTTGACAAAAACAATTACAGTATAGAATATCTAAATACTTTAAATGAATTCGGATTTATTTCGGCAATCAATAATTATACAAGAATACAGGGAAACACAACATCCTGTCTCGACCACATATTTATTAAATCAAAATTAAACAACTATGACCTACTAATGCCTATAGTCATACAAACAAATACTACTGATCATTTTACGACAGTGTTACAAATTATAATGGGGTCTTCTGAACAAACCAAAAAAAATCCAATTTATATTGAGAAAATTAATAATGATAAGTTACTAAATATAATCCATAAGGTCTCTTGGGATTCTATTTATACTGAAACTGATGCAGATTCCGCAATAAATAAATTTATTAATGTTTTATCTAAAGTAATTGAGCAGACCACGACAACAATTAAAATAAGAAGAAAAAATACAAAACTATCACCTTGGATTACGAATAAATTAGTAAAATCTGTTCATAAAAAAAATACCATGTTTAGAGACCTACAAAATAATTCAAATGATGTTCGAAAAAAAATAGAATATAAAATATTCAGGAACAGATTAACTCTTTTAATAAAAAAAGCCAAATATGATTACTATAAAAGTAAAATATACGATAATCAAAATGACACTAGATGTTTATGGAATGTAATTCAGGAACTGACAGACTGCAAAAAAAATAACAAAACTGTAAATTCTATAAACGATTTAAACGGAGACCCAATAACAGAGAGCAAAGCCATAGCAAACCAATTTAATTCAATTTTCGCGAAAATAGGAAGTCAATTAGCAAATAAAATACCTATAAATGCTGAATTCAACCCAGTAAAATTTTCCACTACAAACTCTATGGTAATGTTTCCCACTGATAGTTTAGAAATAAAGAGATTAATAAAAGAGTTAAAAAATAAAAAAAGTGTAGGATTAGATAATATAAGAGCGGAGGTACTGAAGTTAATATCGGATTTTATAGCTGAACCTTTGACCTTCTTATTTAATAAATGTATAGATGATGGTCCATGGCCTTCTTCATTTAAAGAAACAGTCGTTATACCCATTTTCAAGAATGGAGATAGAAATATAGCTACAAACTATAGACCAATAACATTAATTACTCATATGTCTAAGATATTTGAAAAAATACTAAAAGAAAGACTTATCTCATTTGTCAATAAATATAACCTGCTCTCTGATAAACAGTTTGGTTTCAAACAAAAAACTTCAACACAAGATGCACTTCTAGCTCTCAGTTCGAAATTTTACTCTGCTTTGGATGAAAGTAAACCTGCTTTGTGTGTGTTCCTGGATCTTTCGAAGGCATTTGACACGGTCAGCCACCATCTACTCTTACAGTCGCTAGAGGACTGTGGAATTAGAAATAATTGTTTAAAATTATTTGAAAGTTACATATCAAATAGACATCAGTGCGTAAGAGTGAATGGTGCGTTGAGTAGTCCAATGCTGGTAGACTATGGGGTTCCACAGGGTACTGTTTTGGGTCCCATACTTTTCTCCTTATATATAAATGACTTGTTTTCGATTCCAAGTAAAGGAGAGATCATTGGATATGCAGATGACACTGCCATATTCTATAAATCGGAGTCATGGGATGAGCTGAAAGAAATTGTTGAAACTGATTTGGTATTTATGAAGAACTGGTTTGATTATAAGCTCTTAACGATTAACTTTGAAAAAACGAATTATTTACCTTTTAGTTGCACTAAGGTCAATTTACCTCCTTTTGACTGTATAAGGATGAATACGGAAGCTACGTCATATACCATCTTACCTAAAAATGAAATCAAATATTTGGGAGTATATATAGACATCCACTTAAGATGGGATATACACATTAACTATGTTTTAAAGAAACTTCAGTTCATACTATACAAATTTAAATATTTAAAAAATATTCTCAGTATTCAGCAGCTTATAATTCTTTACCATGCTCTTGTCGAAAGTCATCTAAATTATGGAATACTGGGTTGGGGCGGATTAACAAAAAGTTATTTAACTCCTTTAAATATTATACAAAAAAGATTTTTGAAAGTAATACTTTCCAAAGATACGAAATTTCCTTCGGACGCTCTATATATAGAAGCGAAAGTCTTTGATGTAAGACAATTATACTTTTATAACTTAAATGTTAAATATCATGGAATTAAATCTGTAGACAGTTTACCAACACATAAATATGTCACTAGACAGAAAGATAAATATAATATTCCTTTTAGGGCAAAAACAATTGGGCAGAGATCATTTGCCTTTATGGCTCCAAAGGTATATAATACTGTTCCGAAACTAATTCAAAATATAAGGAATATTCATTCTTTTAAAAGAAACTTGAAAACCTATATGCTATCGAGTCCCAGAAAAACATTTGATGACCTCTTTGATTAAAAAAAAATGTGCGCAATAATTAAATTAAGGTGTCGTTTGTTTGTGTAATTAGATTTATCATTGAATTATAATTGTTCGTATGTGTAATTTAGGATTTTTTGTGTTATACTTTGTTATATTTTATTGTGTTTAATGTAATTTATGTGCTCGAAACAAGTGTTAATTCACTTTTCGAATAACCTTTATTTACCTACGATAGTTCTTAATTCCACTTTTAAGTGTATACATAAGATTTTATTTGTTTTTATATCCGTTTACTTGTATATACGCACCTTTACATGGTTGTAAATAAGTAGGATAAATAAATATTATTATTATTATTATTATTATTATTATTATTATTATTATTTAGTTACGAACATTTGACAAAAAAGTTTTTTGCTGTTTCCTGAACTTTTTTGGAGAATACGTGGTTCACAAATAAAGGTCCAAAAACCATTTTTCAATATTCGAAGTTCGTCAACTGCGCAACAAAAGTAAATTATTTTCCATTAATTTCTTAACAATTAGAAATACGTAACCATGGAAAAATTTAATTTGTCCATCTGACTACTTTGTATTCAACTTCATAGGGATTTGTGCAATACCTTACCTACGACTTGCTATTAACAAAGCTCCTAAATATTTTATTATTTTTGGACCTTTGAATGTTCGAGGGTAGAGAAAAAAGTTTTAAATGGAAGTGGTCCAATAAAATTCCGATACCACTGTTTTTGTTCATATTTTACTTTTACATGAAAGTAACTACCATCAGAGAAATGCATAATACCTTTGAAGACTGCCTATACCTTCAATGTTTTTTCAGAAATGAATTAGGAAAGAATTAAATACGTATAAGCCTTCAATAAAAGAAAAGCGTTTCTTTTTTGGATTACTTATTAACTGTTTACAGGTACTACAAAAAGTATACGCACTATTAAAATGTTTTATAACACGGTGTATGAAATAATGAAGTAATAACAAACCGCAGAAAGACATAAAACAGTAGCATGACGTGGTGCGTGTTCTGGTCATGATCTGATAATTTCTTAAATTTTCACAGTTAAGAAAAATATTAATTGAAATACGTGCTGAATAAATTTTCAGGGTTAGTTTATTTTTATACATTTATATGTATAGCTTATACGTAGATAAAAATAGGTTTTTCCAAACTTTCGACACACCGATCAACAAGGCGTAGTAAAATTTTCTAAGATAATAATAATAATAATTGTATTATTTCTGAAGTAAAAAAGTTATCAGATATTGTAACTGTAACATAAAGAATTAATTATACAGGGTGTCTGGTAAGTATATGGCATACTCTCGGGAGTATATAGGGGAGGTCAAAATAACCCTAGTTTGTAATAAAAAAAATCCTAAACTGCCCCTTTACGAAGATACAGAGTCCCAAAGGGCTACCCAGCGATTTACCTTTTCGTTTCTAACTTTTGAACCGACTTGTATAATTTAATGAAATTTTAATATTTTATGTAGGCCATAAAGGCTCATAAAGCCATACTACGGTAGATGTTTTACACTGTCAGGAAAGTCAGGAACGGACTTGCTACCACACTCGTTGGGCCAAAATTCTGACAGGTGTCATTTTATAGAGCTGAAAACTGAATTTTTAAATACTTTGGACACTCCTCTTTAAAAAAGGTACTCTACATTTGTTTCGATAAAATTAGCCGTTTTCGAAAAAAAAAATCAGTTTTTGTATAACACGTTTAAACATTAATTTAATAATAAAGTTTATTAACGTAGGTACGCTATTTAAACACAATAATAATCGATAACATCACAACTAATAATTCGTATTAAAACAATAAAATCTGGCATTATTATTATTATTACATCTCGTTAATGCTTACATGCATCTAACTTGTGGACAAGCACTCGGCAATTGTGTGGAGGCAAGAAGAATTTATTCTGATCAGTTAAACGCAATGCTGTTAAAAATTCGAAAGCTTTGCTTCTTCTTGTTTACTTCAGCATATTTTCGAAATGATCGCCACTATACATTTCCTTATCCGACGGATGTTTTCTCGTTGTACTGGAAACAACATTCTAAAATTGTCTCGAATTTCGTTGCAATGGTGTGTTATTCTTTCTATTAGGTTTTCCCTGGCGTTAACTGGCGTCGAATACATAAGCTTCTTTAAATTTCTCCATAAAAAGAAATCCAATGAAGTCGTTTCGGGCGACTTCGGTGGCCATAAAATAGGTTCACCTTGACCTATCTATTGATAACCAAAAATATTTGATAAGTGCTGACGAACTAAATTGTCATGCACATATCATATCTGATTTCTAATTTCTAAGGGTACATTTTCTGATAAATCTTTTACACATTGTTGCAAGAATTGCAAATACATGATACCATTTAATGTATTCAAAAAAGAACGGTCCATTGAGATGATTCCCAATAATCCCGCCCATATGTTAACCATGAACCTTTGTTGGTGCTTTATCTGTAGTATTGCATGGGGATTTTCTTCATGTCAGATATTCTCCGTCTTGGGTGAAACTGGCTTCGTCCGAGGAAAAAACAATACTAATAAAATTTGGATTTTCCCTAAATCGTTGCCAAAACCAATTTGCGTAATTGACTCTTGCAGGATAATCAGCGGAAGACATGGTATGTACCTTTTGGACGTGATAAGAATGTAGCAGTTGTTCTTAGAGGGTCTCATGAACGACCCACTTTGTTTTATGAACTTGGACCGACAGCTCTTTCAGAATTAGGGATTGACTAGACTTTTTACCTCTTTCTCGTAAGCTACAATCAATCATTTCAAAAGTTCTTTGGTGCGATAAACGTCGATTTGGAAATGTATCAGAATAAATTATTCTTTGCCTCATCACAATTGCTGAGTGCTTGTTCATAAGTTAGATGAATGTCAGCATATTAGCTATAGGAATAATGCTCCATTATTTAGTCTAGTGTACTCAATCAAGGCAATTTTTAAAAATGTTGTTAATAACGACAAAAACGACTAATGTTTTATGGCATAATTCTGATTTATTATTTCAACGACGTGTTATACAAAAACTGATTTTGTTCGAAAACGGCTAATTTTATCGAAAAAAAAAAACATTTTTTAAAGAAGAATTACCAAAGTACTTAAATATTCAGTTTTCAATTCTATAAAATGACACCTGTCAAAATTTTGGCCCAACGAATGTGGTGGCAAGTCCGTTCCTGACTTCCCTGACACTGTAAAACATCTACTGTAGTATGGCTTTATGAGCCTTTGTGGTCTACATAAAATATTAAAGTTCCATTAAATTATACATGTCGATTCAGTGATGTTAAATTACTTGTAATTTATGAAAATGTAATTTTACTGGTAACATTTCATGTAATTTACAAATTAGCTTGTAATTTATGTAATTTATGACATTTAAATTTTACGACATTTTAAAGTGTACTCAGCTTGTTTAGCTTCTCAGTAGTCAGCTTCTATAAAACTAGTCCTGCAATTCAATGATTAAAAAATAATATTTGTCGATTTTTATGCAAAAAATTAAAATTTTTATTCATTCATATAAGTGCAGCAGTAAAAATAAAATAAATCAAATCTAAATACAAATATTTAGGTTTCTATTTAAAACAGCTTTCGTTTCTTTAAGCATTTCTTTTTCTGGAACATAGGCCTTTTTTGGTAGAATGTATTACAATTAACAATTTTTAATTCTTCGTCGTTTATTTCTGTTTCCTTTTCTACCTCTTTCGTTCTATCTATTTCCGTCAGTTCGGTCTTTGCATGGTCAACCTAAATTTTAGTCAAAATTATGAACGAAAAATCCAACAACGAAAAACAAACCTTTTCAAGTGAAATATTTTGTATAACAATAACACGCCTTTTGTCATTACATTTTGCCTCAAATCCTTCATTTCTTTCAGGTAATACCTTATTCTTATAGCTGTTTTACATTGACAATTTATTGATGAATTAATTCATGAAGTTGCTTCATCAAGAATTGGACAAGTGAATTGGTGCATTACACTTGTCGAATTTCTTGTCTACTGTCAAATAACTTCATGAATTTATTCATCAAGTTCTTGACGAATAAGAACATGCTCTAATTTTCGTCAATTTCTTCGTGAAGTTCAGAAGTACCAACCCAACAGATTTCCTGCCTCAGATCAGTAATGAGGTTATGTTATTGCAATATGTAAATAATTGTATGGCGTCGTACTAGTTTTGTATTGTTTTTACTGATTTGTTACTTACAACAACTAATGTTTACATGATATGTGTCAAAACGGCACCGCTGTTATGTCACTACAATTATGAGTGGAAAGGTGACATTTTTGAAATTTATTTGCTTCTTTGATTTGTTGGTAGAACTGATTTATGCGTCAAAAAACTTGACAAAGTCTGTAGCAGTGTAAAACCACACTGTTTACCAATAAATTCGTGAATTAATTCGTGAAGAACTTCGTTAATTTATTCATGAATAAATTGTCAATGGAAAACAGCTATTAGAGCTTGTATAATCCTGGTCCTCATCCTCACTATCACTATACTCTTCAGAATGAATGCTAATATTGCTAAAATAAAATAATGGTTATAAAACCTTAAATGTCAAAATTGAAATTTAAAATTAAGTGTAAATTAACATTAATTACAGTAAATTATGTAATTTACGTAAGTTACAAAAATTACATAAATTACATGCGTTATCTCGCGGTAATTTTACAGTAATTTATGTAAGTAACAATTTGTCATTTTACATCATCATCATTTGGGGCTCTATATCTCCGTTAAGGGGCATTTTAGGATTTTTTTTATGACAAACTAGGGTTATTTTGACCTCCTCTATACACTCCCGAGAGTATGCCATATACTTACCGGACACTATAGATACAGTTTGCTATTTGTGAAAAAAAAATAAAATTAGTGTAATAAACCCTTGCGCCAAAAGGATTAGTCAATAGTTATTTTTATGAAAATAGTTTTACTTAACTAAAAATCTCACGTTGAAAAAAGCAGACATATTATAAAATACAAAAAATCGCGCACTTTAAAGAGTTGCTGACGTTTCGAAAATCTATCTGATTTCGTCCTATGAACATTCGTTTAGCTACTTTTAAGAGTTTGAATTTGTTTGCTTTTGCCTGTTTCCATAGTTAAAGATATCATATGATGTTTATGTTATTAGTACTTAGGTACTTCATCTTTTAGAATTTGTAGCCAGCAAGGATCCAACGTCTAAAAAATGAAGTAAGTAATAAAAACAAATAAATAACCTCAGACAATACCGAAATGAAATACTTTTTACGTACGTTATAAAAAGTTACTGATGATGATTCGATGCCGAAATGTGGAAATGAAAGTATGTCACAGTACTGTAAAAGAATATAATTCAATATAACGATGTAATGATCTTTTCTATCTAGATTTTGACATACTGTATGTTAAATATCTAAAAAAATTTACTGTAACATGTTTCAGCTTTCACAATAGCCTTATTAAGTATCCGAGTGAAATAATATTGTAATTATTGTTATATCAGCCACAACACTGAATGCCATTTAAAATTGCCCGTTTGTATTTATATTTTGACTTATATTCATTTCATTACTTTCACGACATTATCAGTGACTCGCTCAATGAATGACTATAATATTTACCACTTCCTTAAACACTACGCATTAATTTCCCCTCATATTATTATCAAATTACCATTCAACTTTTGTGTTATTTTATGTAAACTGTATTATTTATATATAAACTAAATTCATTTTAGCCTTAAGGGTGTAAAGTATACCAGTGGCACATTTTTGGGCTCACGTGAAATTTGTCCAGCTGTACATATTTCTCCTGCAGAAAAAGAAGAAAATACCAATGAAATCCATAAATTAATGTTTTTAGATTAAAAGTAATTTAAATACTTCTTCCAATAAAAGAACAAGTAGTCTCACTACAGGGATCTCGGAAACGGCAAAAGATGTGAAGTAGCTTAAATGTGGTCAAAGTTGAGTAATCAGGAGACCAATATTATGCCTCTAAAAAATCAAGGCTAACATGATTAGTTTTCAAAATATTTGAAAAAAAACCCTAAGTTTTGGAAATCCGTTTTTGTTTTATTTCAGCCTTGTTTGAGATGATATTGTAAAAAGAAGAACACTTTCTCATGGCAACTTTTTGCTCTATCGAATGGTGATTACGTCCGTTACATGTAACGTTCCGTCTCCCCAGGATCAACTTCATTTTTTTAAATACGACCGTGGAAATTTTATTTTTTACAAGCCTTTATGACCCTCAATACTGTACTGCCTCAGTCCGAACAAGATTCAGACGTTTTGTCTTGAAAAATTCATCTTCAATTCATTCCAAATTTATCTAATTTTTTATCATTATTATTTTTTATTTTCGGCAATAGTTCACAGGTACTGTTGCTGAAAATGTACTGTACTACATCTGCCAGCTTATAAATTCACTGCTCAACGGCTTACATGATTTTCGAGACAAGCGTTGTGGTAAATTATTCTGCACTTGTGGGAAAGGTTTATTTAATTTAAAGCATTTTTGTATAAAATCGAATATTTCTTAAGTGAAATTTAATAAAACGACAGTTGTCGCAATAAGTTTTTTTTGGTTAATTTTTAATATGATGTAGTTAGAGGTTATGTTTTTACTATGAAAACCAATTAAGTATTGGAATTTGATGCATACGTATAAATGGAAATATGATAACTTTAGCTTTACAGGTTGTTTAATAAATGTCTTTTTAGTAACTATTTAAGTACCTTATTTTTTATAATTAGGTAAGCGTTTATATGTTAAATTTATTTTTTGAGCAATTTGGCAAATTTGATTTTTTAAATAATGCAATTTTAAAATTTAAGGTGTTGAAATAAATTTTTCAACCGTTTCGGGTTTTCCTCGTTATAAGGTTAAAATTTGAGCCACTATTTGCTACATAATTTTTCTTTATTTCGTTCATAAAACCAGTTACCTACTACTTTTTAAACTAGAATCCGTTATGCATCAGAATTGAATTTAACCAGTAGTATGAATCTAAATGATAGAGATTTTATTCTAAATACTTTTCTTGACACATGATTTTGGCATACTCGCAATTCATTAATGCGCAAGGTTCTCAAAATGTACATGTGGATGGATGGACTAAAAAAGTACTACCTCCGCAGATATCTGTAATTTTGAATTTGAGTATATATCGTGAATTATACTCGCAATTAAAATATATGTACACATTTAATATTCACTTTGTATATTAATCTAGTACACTCCTATGGTTATCAAATTACCATCCATTTATTGGAGAGATTAAAAGTAGGTATACACATTTAACCTCTGGGGGATTAAAAATGATTCGTAAAAACATGTTTGTAAAATCCTTATACCTAGTTTCCGAGAAAAAATTATTGAAGTTGTAGTATTTACAACTCTCACATCGCGGGACTACTGTAGTCTCTAGCGTCATTCACATTGGGTGCTGTACGCAATGCGCCATCTCCACGTGGTCTCAGGTGATTCCGAATAGTGTTTACATTAGTTTTTCAAGTTTCAAAAATGGCTTACGTGTATAGCAACTTGGAGTTGATGGAGATAGTTTTAATTTACGGTGAAACAAGACATTTGTGTTAGTTCGTAGAAACTGGGTAAGCCGGTCCCAAATGTACGTCAAATTATTTTATTAATTAAAAGCATTAATAATAAAAATAGCAGCAAAAGCAGTTGAAATTGCTGAAATAAAATAGGTGTTATAAAATGTTATTTCTATCCTTGTGAAAGACATTCTTTCAATTTTTTATCCGTTCATGCTGCCTGCTTTGCCTTGCGCAAGGTCAGGTTTTACAGTGGACCAGTTTCCTGTGCCGTGCAGAAGTGAATTTTTAATCATTTTCGAACTGCCCTTTTCGATTTTTTTTTTTACAAAATTGTATTTGTAAGAGCCCTGTACATTTATTTTTTGGATAAGTTCTGAATCACCTTGTATAATAGTATGCCTGTCATTATTGTAGTAGAGTGATTTAGAAATTAGAATGGAGGGAATGAAACTGACGTTTAATAAACGTCCAATATTTACCAATATTTATGCAAATCATAAGACCCATAAATCTATTCGGACAACTAGTAATCATAACACAATATAATCAAAATTCTTGACTATTGTCAAATTATTGCATAGAAAGTACGGCATCACGCGTGTGCCGTTCCGATATGCATTCTTATATTGAATACACTGGTCTCGATAATACTCTCCCGCTGAGTTGAATCATGCCAGAAAGAGATCATTAAATAGTATGACTACCGAATTTCATTGTAATCACTTCTAAATTGTCGAGTACAGTATTATATCAACATTTATTTCTGGGGTGTGAGGCAACTGTTAAAACTTAGTAGGGATGCAATATACTGACAGCAGGGAACAACAAAGTTCCAGTAATTGGATATGTAAATATTTTTTCTTATTTTTCCTAAAATTGAAACTTTGTGTTTACGAAAGGAAATATCTTTTTTATTAATATTTATGGATACATTCAATATCGGGGGTAAAATGGGAAAACCAAATTTTATAAAGATATTTTACCTATTAAATATTACGAAGAGTTTCTATTGTTCCTGGTTGAATAACAAACCCCATTCATAGTTTAGTGGCAGAACTTACTACTTTTGTAAATTGTCGAAACCTCAAATTTATTTTACAGTCAACTGCATAAGAGGCTATTTTGGTATTTTTTGCTAGAATAACATCACTAATCAAAACTTTCCTATAATATTATACATAAAGGGTGGGCCATTAGTGTGAGAAAGTAAATTAACTCTCTTGTTACTCATAATACAGAAAAAAAGTTTTTATAAAAGTTATACAGAATCAAGAAACCTAAACTACAAAATTAATTTGATACGTACACGACGATGAGTAAAAACGGGACAAGCCAAATATTACCTACATTTTTTAAGTGGAACATCCTGTAGGTAATTTTTTTGCCAAAATTCGAAGAATTTTCTACGTGACTTGGCAACCCCGCACTAAAATGTTAAACTGTTTACATTGCCATATACAGAATTTTCTCAGAAATCCATATGTTTAAAAATATAAAAGTGTTCCATTTAAAAAATGTAATATTTGGCGTGTTCCGTTTTTACTCACCACCTTGTGTGTTTTATTTGTCCTTTGGATTTTTTGATTCTGTTCTTTTATATAAACTTTTTCCTTTATTATGAATAACAAGAGAGTTACTTTACTTTCTCACACTAATGGCCCACCCTGTTTATTAATTAATACCGAACAGATATTGAAATTGAAAATATATTTGACTACTATAAACATGTATAAAAATTTGCTGCAGTTTAACAAGTTTAAATAAACACATTAGTTTAATATTCGAGAAGTACCTCAATAGGTTGTTATGCAGCGGTCGATAGCAAAGTAAATTTGACGTTTTCACTATTTTTTCTTTGAAAATGTTACTTGTTTTCGTTCTACAGGGTGTTTCATTAACTTCCCAATTATTTTTTGAAATATATTGAAAGCAGTTCAACGGATTTTGATCACCCCTTAGCTAATGTTCAATTAATTATGGGACACGCTGTATATACCGATTTTCATTACTCTACTTTCAACAATAAAAAATATATGGAAGAAATAAGAAAAACCAAGTTTTCAGTTTTATCAGCTTATTTCAGGAACGGTGCAATTTATTGTAATTTAACCAATCATCTAGTTCAGGAGATGCTATAATGACGTACACTTTAAAAGTGACTATCTTGTATATGTACAGTATGTCACATGGAGCCACAAATTGAGTTGAAATTATATTTGCTAACATAGACAGTTCACATTCTAAAACAATGGAATACAGTCCTTTTTAATGAAGTACCAGTTTCAGCTAATATGCCATCAAAGAATAGTCGAAACTAGTAGGAAATAATATAAAACATTTCTATACTGAATTAAAAACGACTAATTTACCCTATAACACTTACCATTATTCAGTATTATAATGGTTTTTCGTCCACAAGTTATAGAAAAAATAGTTTATCATTAATTTTTTAGGAAACTTTGTGAATATTCGAATACGCACAAACAAAAAGTGGCTAAAAGCAACACTACCAAATTATCTTACGAACAAAAGAACAGTAGGTAACATTAAGAAAGCACATTTTTTAAACAAAACTTTATAAGTCTCTTTGCTGAAGTTGTGACTGCGAAAGAAATATATAAGCAAATACATATTATAATTTTGAGTGATTTATTAAACAAAGGCTCCATTTTGTTTTAAAACGCCAATACCTATTACATAGCCATATGTTGTAAATTATTCAGTGTTGGTTCTAGCAACATACTGGGGAATAGCCATTAGGTGAAATACAATACGATAATGCTAGTGATGACCAGAAAAGATTAATTACGCCCGACCCCGGATATTGTGTAATAATTTCCTGACAATTGCACCCCATTTGCATACCCTCCGAAAAGTGCTGTCGTATCTGATGAAAACGTTATAATAAAATATAAAAGAGGTGACTCTTCAATTTAATTAAATAACACCTAAATTTGGACATTACGTAGAGTATAACTCGACGATAAAAGAAAATGAAACTTATTAGCCCCGAAAAAAATTTAAGATTTATTAGGTTCCATTTAGTAAATTTGAAAGGCAGTATGCAGTAAGCTGTGGGACAACAATGAAAGAACTCCGTAGAGAAGTTGAAATTAAATATATAGATGCATAAATTTGAACAAAAATTTAATATTTAATATACAGGGTGTCCCACAATTGGAACGCCAAACTTCTGCTCTATATTCCAAATTAAATTTAAGAGGATTGAGCCCATATTGTTGAAAGCCAAATCTCCAAAACTTCATTTATTTATTCCTAAAGTTTCAGAGGCATCTGCAATAAAAATAAAAAATGTGATAAGATGCCAAATTAACTAAAGGCAAATTGCATAATAACTCTCTCATATATATTTTACAATATATTTTTTTTCTAATTTCTTATAGAAATAGGCCTTGTATTTACACAGTGTAAAAAAATTAAAACATCAAAGTTGGTCGATAAAGAGACAAAGGCATCAATCTTACAACAGAACAACTTTTCCTAATAAAATGCATCATCAAAAAATATTCATATTCCATTTTTTTTTATATCTTACAATACCCGACTTATTTTTCAACGGTAAAAATGGAGTATAAATTTATATCTAGTGAAAGTAGTGTTATTACTGGATGCAAATAAGTTTTTATTGAGTAACTAGATTATTAATTTTTATTTTTATGATCTCGATATATTTTTGTAATGTGGACTGGTATAAAATTATTATGGCCTGAAATGTCTTTAACTTTAGTAGCTAATTAAGTAGCCTCTCGAGAATATACTTGTTTTTAATTATCTTTTCTGAATACTGCAAAAATGGTGACGATACACTTCAGATGTAAATAATTCCTCTCCGAATGTAAATTATTTGAAAAATGTTACTACTGACAGATCTCTTCTCGAAACCTGCATTAAGATCATGATTAAAAATATACACGTGCTTCTCCGCTTATTATAATAATTTAACAAAGTGGAACTGATGGCGCAGTCGATTAATATGTAATTATGATTAGCATCAGAGTGGAATAACATACGTTCCTACGGTTGTAACACAGAATGTAGCACGTGTCAGATGTAACCGTTTGTATTTTATGCCTATATAAATTTTAGTTAAATACCACTGGATTACAGTAAACAAGTTTGGTTAAAGTTAACTAAAACTTGAAAAGCAACTTCGATAATACAAAGCCTTCATAAATGATTACAAGCCACGTAATGCCAAGCGTAGGCAACCAACATTGCACAGTTGCCACTGGCGAATCGTTTACAATGAACAATGGCAAACCGTTACGTCTACGCGCGAGATAATACGATTGCTAATTGGCTGAATAAATCTCATGAAAAATTCGAGGAAAAATTACACCAATCACCAGCGAGTGAAACAGCATGTTGTGTTTTAATGGTGCTTTAATGTAATCTTGATCTTATTGCTTTAATTTTACCGAAATTTAATTATTGCCAACGTGAAGGAAATAGAATTATTGTTCCACACAAAATTATTGGTCACGTGGCTTGTAATCATTTATGAAGACTCTGTATAAACATACAACACAATTTTGTTGTCATCATTTTATTTGGGGAAAAACATTAATTTCAGCTACGTACAACATTTTTAAACAAATAGGAGCGAGAAAGAGTATTGTATGATTAGAATCCCGAAGAGTAAAAACCTTTTCCATTTCTAAATTTGCAATCAAATGTCACAATGTTCTGGTTTCTGTCAAACTTCTTAAAATGACATTTTCTTAATTCGATGTACATAGCACTCAAACTCCATTAGCGAACAGCCAAAGCAATAAAGAGCTGTGGACCATAAAAAGTTTCCAATTTAAACCATAAATGGTCCCTTAGAAAATAAAATTTTATTAATTTTGAACATTAAACTTCGGAAAGGCCGGAAACTTTTTTGTCTACAGCTGTAGTTAAATTTTTTAAATATATAAAAATATCATTAAAAGATATTTCTAGGAATTCCAATTAAAAAAAATAATACTACTACGATTCCCGATATTAAATTAGAAATTAATTTTATGGCAATTAATAAAATTCGTTTGCTTCATATCGGAACGTCTAGCATGTCATATGATTTTTTTGTATTGTAGTTCTAAACTACTGGAAAAAATTAAAGGAACAAAACAATTTTCTACATTTTTTAGTGATTTTTGAAAGGCTGTATCTCAGTGAAAAGTGGTCGTGTCGAGATAAAAAAAAGCATTTTGAAGCTTTAATGCCCGTTTGGTCTCTGATTTCAAGATCTTTTGAGAAAAATTGTTTTTGAGCTACGATTATCGAGCAATCAAAAGACATTTTTAAAAGTATCCTTACACGAATAATGACTGGGAACTCCTACCATATATCTTAAAAATCTCTTCTGCGCTATAAAAACTTGTATAGAAAATGTAGAATTTCCCCAAAAACAGAGACTATAGCTGAGACGACATGCAACTTGTGCATGATATAAGCAAAGAAGTTGTTCAATATTTAATATCGGCCTTAAATTGCGAAACAAATAAGTAAGAGAGGAAATCTTATTAGTTAATAACTTACAGTGTATTTTCCAATTCAGATTTTTGTCAATGTTCAGTCCTAAAAATTTTATTACCTCAACATCAGTAGTTAAGTCATCATTTCCTACAGTAAAACCCAATATATCTCAATATTTCTGCGAGCTATGAAATCTAATAATATTGGTTTTATTAGTATGTATTAAAATACAAATTATTCTCGATAAATATGTGGGAAAAGTTGAAACAAATTCTTCATTTTCATTTGGATAATGAACAATGTATTCCTTTCTATTCCTTTCTTTCCAAAACTTTGATAATTTAGAACAGAAAAAAGGTTCTATGGATCATCTTGTCAATTTACAAGGTCATTGCGGGTACATTGAGCTGTAAAAATTTCTCACAACATTAATCTTTAATATTTGTAAATTAGTGGCAGATTTTTGAAAATACCGTAAAAAGCCATTTTTGCACTTTATTCAAATTAATTCAAGGAAGAAAAAAAACTTTGTTTCTTCGAAAACTATTGTAGAGGATTTATTCAAGTTTTGAAAACCGGATTTACTGTGTAATAATTTGATACTGAAATATCGATCATTAAAGACTAAGATGTCATTTTTCACACAACCATCGATATCTCGGTAATGAATAGTCGTATTTAGACCTTTCAAAAAGCAAATTGAAGGTGAATAAATCGGCTAACCAAGCTATGCATTGATTTAGTTAAAAAAATTTCCTGAGTCCTTGAATAGGCCTAAAAGAAATACGAAAATTTTTTCCTCGAGCTATTTCTTTTTGTAAAAAGATCTGTAAACTAGAGACTTAAAAGTTGTAAATTGCTATTTTTATCTCGACACACGATTTTTCACTGACCTGAGAAAAGCATTTCAAAAATCAATTAAATTATTGTTCCCTTAATTTTTTCGAGTAGTATATATAATTAGCAAAATTGAACAGTACCTATCTAAGAAATATTAAAAAAAAATAATACCATTTCTAAAATTATAATGCCAACGCTTTTGAAAATTGCAACCGCTTCTACCCGTTCCACATCTTCTATGCCAAAGACGTGCCCCTAACATCAAATCAGCTATCCTCTCATTCTTGACAGCTGGACCAGCAGTCATGTTTCTATAAACGTTACAAATACCCCATTGTCATGTTCCTTTTGATACCGTATTGCCTCTGATACTTCCTAGTTAATATTCTTAACTTACGGAACAAAACAGGGTGAAGTATTTTTTGACGGACTGTCACTACTGATTACACGTATTCTCACAGTACAAGGCTTAACATCCCCCTTGATTAGTACGCTCAGGGGTTGGATACACAATTATCATATTTTACGTGCTCCGGGCATTATTATGAAATTTAAATTCAATATTTTGCTCGTTACGCAAATCTCAGGCTTAAAGGATTTGAAAGGCCGCATTTCTATGCAGGTTGATATTTAAATGCCTTTGTGCCGGCAAGGAACGGACTTTCACATCTTGATAAGATTTAACCCACAGTTTATACACCTTGCACAGCACTACAATTTTGCATTATACATTATTTTGTTACCAAAAGCATTAAAAGTGATTTGCTTAAATATTTAACTCAATCTAATTTCAAAGAAGTTTATTTTGCAATTAAGTTTTATTTCAGGAGTTATTTGCATTTCAAACTAGTCAGTTTTTATTTCGGCAAGTACCAAATGTATTTCTGATATTTATTAATTATTATCTAGTGATGGACAGTTGTCAACAGTTAGATATAATCGAGGAACATTTTCATACCTAAGAATAATATAAGCAAATATCTATAGAAATATGGACAATATAATTATAATATAATTTTACATAACTGAATCACATTTTTAATTTTTTCTCAAACACTTATGACAAATTCTGAAATATATAGGGTGAGTCGAGAGAATCGCACCGAACTACAGGAATGGATTCTATACGTCAAAGTAATAAGAAAAGTCTCAAATGTTGTTATGCGATTTTCATTTGTTTTCAACTCACAGCGTCATGTCCTAAGTTCAAAAGTAGGATATTTATCAGTGTCATTTTATGAGGCAATAGTTTAACATTTGATTACACGTTTGTATGATCAAAGTGTTACAAAACACTAAGATCTTATTGAAATTTATAGTATGCAAATACGGTGTTTGTTTATGGTTTTTATAATGGGAATGCTAACGCTGCTGTTGAAGAATATCATATACAGTTTCCACATTACAGATGTCCTGGTAAAAATGTATTTATCAGAATTTTCAACAAACTGTGCGAAACCGGAAAACTTCACAGTGCTAGTATACTTAACATCTGAACGAGATCATCGACAAGGTTTAGAAGAAGTAGAAGATATTCTGGGTATAGATAATGCAACGACCAGCTCACGAAGAATTGCTACTCAATTGGGCATTCCACAAAAAAAGAGTAATAAATATCCACCACGAACAAGGCCTATCCGTACCATGTACAGAAATACACCTACAACCAGAAGATTATGCTAAGCGATCGAGTTTTGTCGATGGATCAATAATAATCACCTTGTTGTGTCCTGCATACTTTTTATGGATGAAGCAACATTCACCCGTGACGTCATAACTAATACTCGAAATCGCATGCTTGGTCAGATGAAAATCCTCAAGTAACACTCGAAAGTAATTTTCAGCATAGGTTTTCGTTAAACGTGAGGTGTGGTATGATCGATATAGTTATTTAATTGGCCCTTTTATTTTGGAGAATGGACTCGCAATAGACTACTATTTTTTTTTTTGAAAATGAATTACAAGTATTATTGGAAGATGTTCCTATAAACATGAGAATGCAAATGTACTACCACCACGATGGAGCTCCTGCACATTTTGCTCATCTAGTCAACCTACATTTGAATGAGAGCTTCCCAGGACGTTGGATTGGCCGTGGTGGTCCTACTAGTAGGTCTCTAAGATCTCCAGACCTCACAGCACCAGATTACTGTTTATGGGGCTGGTTCCAAAATGAAGTGTACTCACTTAGAGGGAACACTCGGGAGGCACTAATTCGACGTATCATCAATACTGCACCATTTTTTAAAGAAATACATTAATCAATCAGGAGAGCTACAGACGCCTTTCGTAGATGAAGCAGAAAGTGTTTAGAGGCCAATGGTGGTGTTTTTGAACATTTAATCAAAGAACGCTAGGATTAATAGAATATTAATAAAGTAATTTGTTTTTATTGAAATATACGTCATAACTTGAAAATATTGGACAACAAACAATTTATTACATCTTTGAAATATGTATTTAAAAAGTAATGAATAATTTGCACAAAAACAATTTCCTATTTGGAAAACTTGCGCTAGTTCTGAATGATTTGCTACAATTTAGCCCCAATTAATGTATTAACTTTTTAATTCAATGATGTAGTTAATATGGATACTCAAAGCCAAACAACGTTTCAGTTATCTACTGCTTTTTTACCATAAACATAAATATTAACCGCAGCTGGTCTGTAGTCTCAGTTTTTAATATAACACCAATCTATAAATGTCACTGAAAGTATACTGCGTATTTTTGTGGCGACTGCTGGTGAAATATGATTAATTGCGATATAAAATTTGAATTACTCGGCATCCACTTAACTTAATAAGTGTGGAAAAAATATTTGTTAATTTATTTGGTTTTAATTTACCACATAAAATGGTTTAAACGTTTTCGTGTTCTAAATATACCTCACAAATTAATTTAAAAGTGGTTCGACCAAGGTTCGACTATATTAAAAACGAAAACCACCGACAATACAATTTAGAAAATTGAGTTAAATTTTGGTAGAGACCTTTGGTACACCATTAGAAATAAAGTGTCAAAAGTCCCCATCGATCGCATGTGTGGTAAAAAAGTTATTCGGGGTCAAAGGTCAAAATTTGAGGTTTTTTGGATTTTTATCAAAAAAGTATCTAAAATTATCTACAAAAATGGTCGTTATACTTTTTTCTAAGAATCACCATTCCTGAGATATCGCGATTCTAATAGTTGAAGGAGTCACATTCTACATGTTATGCACACATTTCCACACCACCTGTGAGGTAGTGTAATTTGGCGCATATTTTTAACATGGTTTCCCCGGTAGACCTACTCCACGAACTGTTATGAAAAAATTTTCAGGATCAATACTCTTTTAACTGCATGATGATTATTGATATTGATATTGGTTATTGACTTTAACTGTAGTTCTGATTTCTTTTGATATTTTTATCTGATGCATACTCTTCAAAGTCGACTTCAACAGTCATGTGTTCTTCGATTTCTACTTCTTCTTCTTGCTGGATGTTCATAAATTGTTCAAATGAAAATGAATCAGCTGTCTCTTCATCGAAATCACATGAATTTTTGTCTGTTGTATTCAATTGGACATTTGAGCAAGACTGACTTTGGCAATTAGTACACGCTGGAGAACACAGTAACCCTACTCTTCTACAGCCACATTTAGCACTACAACCTTTTTTGCAATTGCAAAAAATAGTGTTTAAGAGTTTTTCCGGAGCAGGTGGGAGTAAAGTTTGAATCGGTTCCAAAGTATTATCTGTTAATTTCCAACCCCAGTCTTCTGGGTTCAGTTGATTGCTTAGGCATGTCTGAACTTGATAGTATACTCGATACAAGTGTTGATTAGCAGAAGCCGATGTTGGAGAAAGACAAGATAGTTGTACTTGTTTCTTGTTTCGTGTATTTTTTACAAAAGTTTTTACAATATAGTAGCCAGATGTTATTCAAGGCCATGCGGGTAGAGGGGATTGACTAAGGGACTGAGTTACTTTTGAGTGTATATTCTCAGAATAGTATAGTTTATACATATAAGAGACAAAATAGACATTTTTACTTATATTAAGTGCCTGACTATGTATATACGTGGCATATACATATGGTCATATCATGTAGAACGTAACTCTTTCAACTTTTAGAATCGCGTTATCTCAGGAATGGTGATTCTTAGAAAAAAAAGTATAAGGACCATTTTTGTGGATAATTTTAAGATCTATAATTTTTGTGTGGACTACTTTTTTGATAAAACTTACCGTTTTCGAAAAAAATCCAAAAAACCTCAAATTTTGACTTTTGACCCCGAATAACTTTTTTTAGCACACATGGGATCGATGGGGATTTTTGACACTTTATTTCTAATGGTGCACCGAAGGTCTCCACCAAAATTTAACTCTGTCGGAATTTTCGTTATTTGACCACTATTTTTATGACTAATTTGACCGGACTATTTGATTATCATGAAAACAGTAACTCACAGCAACATGCAAATATGAATTGTTTATAGTAGGTGTACTAGTAAAACATATGAAAATTTTCAATATCTGTCAAAAATAGATCGTTTTCTTCTAGTTTTCTTCCCGAAACGATTGCTGCATTTTAATACTTATATGCAATTGTACATAATATGCATTTGTGGTACAAGTTAATTTTTTATACTCAAGAATGTGAAAATATACAAGTTAATTTTTTGAAACCTGCAAAAATAAACTGGATTGAAAATTTATCTGGCGAAGTAAGGAAAGACATTGTTGCCAAATTACCAATTTTTCAGATATAACAAGAATTTTAATTTAATGTATATAACTTTTTCTTGGGATTACAGTGATATAAGGACATCTTCAACAGTAATGAATGTTCCATTAAAAAAGTAAAGCTTCTTTTACATCTGAAAAAAATGGCATTTTGGCAACAATGTAACCACACAATCAGTAAATGTTACAGGAGACGATGCATTAAAGAAAAGGATTTTGTAAATATTTAAAAAAAGGTACATTGTTATATTTTAAAGACATTTTAGAAAAAATAAAACACACATTCAGGACGTAATCTTGAGTATACTGATAGTGAAGACATCATAGTTGAGACTTGAGGCAGGCTTTACTATAAACGTACTTCGAGCAGTATTTGATAACAACAACTAAGTAGTGGTTATCTAGTAATCACTTTCTATTACTTACTCACGTAAATATGTATTTTTTATAAATGATTGCATATCTCTAAACCTTTTCAGTAAACAAATATTCCCACATATACATTAACTAAAGGAAACTAATGTCTAAGCCGTTCTTGTCGATTACCAAGTGAAAAAGTCATTCATGTGTATTAGGAAGGGTAAAACTTTGGTCCAAATTACCCTCTTGTTTCCTTCCTGTTTCCATGCTACTTCCTTTTATAATTTTACAGGGTTACTAAGGGTTAAAATATACGTATCGATTTTCTATAATTAATTATTAATTAAAATCTCACATCGTGTCATTGACCTGGCACAAGCACATAATACAAGAAAACATATTTGAAGATATAGTGCCCAATCGTAAATTGTCTCTGGAACTAATGTAATTATTCAGAAAAGTTTAATTATAGGAAATCATATATGCCCATATTTTTACTGTTTGAGTGTTTTATATCAGAATGCGAAACAAACATGTTTTTTTTTTTTAAATAGAAGAGCCTGCAAATTTTTACATGGCCTCAATTTACATTTTATTTTAGTAGCATTAGAAATATTTGACTTACAAGGAAATTTGTTCACAGGTTTTACAAGAATTTTAATTTGTATAATAAATCCATGCCCATTCTCTGGTCTGATCCAGTGTTAAGATCATAAGCTGCTGCAACTTCAGAATTTAAAAAACTTGATATGTCAATATCAGACCGCAAAAAATCGTTAGTTTCCAATGGCTTCTAGATTGTCAAACAGAAACAAAAATTTTATAAATTTAAGTCTACAAATCCGTTATGTGATTTTCCCAAAAACTGTTAAAAAAAATTGTTTTAAAAAATTCACGAGCTATGGATTGCTATGTGGAACATAATTGCTTCAGCAAGTACATCTGCAAAGTCACTATAAATTAAGAAAAAAATATTCAAATCGTCATTCTAGTTATTAGTGGGTTGTACTGAACTGGAACATGAATTTTCTCATTCCATCTGAAGTCTTCTACACAAGAATTATATTTTGGTTTTAAATGCCGCACTGCCAATTTATGAATTTTAGATTTTTACTTAGGTCTACTTCAAACAAATATAGTGTTAGAACAACAATATACAGAACGTTCTATATTCTTTTCTGAATATCGTAATATTCAAATTCATTTTTTCAATTTTTTTAATTAGCACAGCATATATTTTATAACATATTATAGTAACGCGTCTTCGACTTTCTTTCCTTTGATACCAAGTAGTCTATCTTTATCTTTCGTGGTTTCTGAGATAAGATGCAAAAATAAACCTGATATTTTTTGTAAATAAAAAAAAAACGAAAATGATTTACAAAAGAGTTAAAATTATTTTGTTAAGATATATGTAATAATAATCTGCAGTTTTCAAGAATCCATAACATAATCATGAAATAGAGATTTAGTCGTATTGAAGATGTGGAATATGAAAAGAAGAGGAATAAAAGAAAATGTTTTAAATGAGGAAAATGAGCTGGTAATAAACGTAGTAACTGCAAATATATTTTTTTTATAATTCTTTGATTATAATTTTTTGCAGATTTTACCACTCAGTTTATCGCGGTCTTACAATGGAAAATATTCAAATTCTATTCGAAACTGTTGCTTCGTTTTTTTCTTTTTCTCTTTTTTTTACAACATATTTTGGATAGGTATTTCTAAATATTAGAGTTATTTCAGATTCACTTTAACCATATAAAATAGTTTTCCTACTAGATTTATAATCATAGTTCACATTTAAATTGTCCTATGTTATTTTAATAAGATTCATTTTACTTGATATTAAATATTTTTTTATTACAATTATTAAATATATTTCAGTTTTTCCTTTAAAATGTCATATCTCAAAAATCACCACATAAACATAACTTCCTGATTATACATGTTACAAGTCATTTAGCCATTTAAAAAATATATATTGACATTTAGAAAAGAATTTTGAATACCCAGTATAAAATACTGTTATTCTATTCCGTTGTTTCTATTTTCGTACAAAATAGGCTATCTTCCTAAAATTTTATAAAAAATTAGATCCTGATACAGGAAATATAGAAATGAATAATTGTCCAGACCAGAAAAATATTTAAAAGTATTATATTAGCAGTACTAACACGACATTTAACATTAAAATAAATTTGAAAAACATATGTGTTTGTCACACTTTTTGCAACACCCTGTGTACACATCATTAATTTTTAAATGTGCCGTTTTTAGTATTCCCGCAAAGAGATTTTTCTCTAACCACAAAAAAAAAGAAAAATATTAAGATTCTTGTAGATTCCTTACAATTTATTTACAATGTTCGTAACACCTCAAAATTCTTATATTTTGATATAAATCATCCTTTATTGTCCCAGAGGTACTGACCAATTTATAACACCCTGTATAAGCGAAAACATCAGCAATTCAAATTGTATTTTTTCTTCCATGTAGTTTTTCTACATTTCATGCGACGAATCTCCCTTCCTTTCTGTCCTTTTCATGGAGACCGACAACACCAATCTAAACTAGGGCCGAGCACCCTAGGACCCCCTTTCACCTTATGTTTTTCTTCGGTACCTGAACAAGTTTCGTGAACACCTTGCTAGTTACATTATACCGTGCGAACCGCCCAGCATTTCACCTTGATTTCCTATAGACGTGAGCGATATAAATGGGGTTCGAAACTTAAGTATTACAAAGATAATTTCGATCGTCTTTCCACATCACAGAACTTTTAGTAGATTGTCGGAAATGCGTCAATGTTTAGACACTGATCATTTTTCGCATCTAGTTAGTTTTAAGTATAAAAATAATTTGAATATAAAAAAATGTCGTGGGACGAGGGCATCGACTTCTGTGGATACTAAATTCTTGGATCCTCATAAAAGATATGTTTTTTTTTTCTATAAAAAGGGAGAGAAATCAAGTGGTTTCCCATTACACATATTTTTTTAAAGATTTGTTTAAAATAGGTATGTAACATATTTCATAAATTTGTATTGCTTTATGGAAAAAAAATGTATAAATAAATGACAACGCAGCCCCACAAAAAAAAAGATATTGTACAAATGACCAGAATACATTATTCCCATGTATTTTGAGTCGTTGAATTCGAATATGATGTTAGGATCGCCCCAGCAAATCACCAGAATTTCCTCACCTGAAAAAATAGCTTAAAATCGTTAATATTCTGGAATTTTAGAATGATAAGGCTACAAATAATGTAAAAATATATTATTCCAATGAATTCAGTGCTACCCATAGACTTGGCACTAAGTTATAAACGAACAGAAAGGCTTTAAACCTAAGATAGTCTAAGGCAGTCAGTTATAAACGCGAAAATAATATAATCTGTGAATATTAGCGAGTTTAAATTATTTTTTCAGGTTAGAAAATCTTCCCAATTTTCTGGAACAATTCTGACGTCGGATTCGGATTCAGCGGGTCAAAATACATGGGAATACGTAGGTCAGTTCACAATTTTCAGTCGTTGGTGATCATACCCGGTTAATAGAAGCTCATTTATTAATTTTGGGGATTTTAAAGCTTTATTAAGGTTAGGAAGGATTTGTGAGCTTATGGGTTACATCTGACTTCGGATTCCTGTTCAGCGGGACAAAGTACATGGGAATATCAAGATCTGGCTACTAGTTTCAGCAGCTGATAAATCATACCTAGATTATAAATGCTGATTTTTTCGATTTTGTGGATTTTTATTATTAATAACTTTTAAGAGCAGAAGCAAATGTTTGTTAAGCTCTAATACAAAAAATTACTTATCCTATACATGGTTGATAAGAGAAAAACAACATAAAGAGAAAAATAAGAAATAAAAATAAATGACAAGAATTACAAACACAGTAAAATAAAATATGCATGCATATTTTCGAAAAATATCATCCAGTTTGTGGATTAAGGTGGTCATCGAGTCTGTTCTTGAAGGAATTAAGAGATGGTGCCGAAACCACATAATCTGGTAGGGAGTTCCACAGGTCGAAAATTCTATTGGGTAAAAAATTATGTCTGTTACGGGTGTGGAAATTTTTTTTCTTAAGTTTGAAGGAGTTATCTCTAAGACGAGAATCAGTGTTTAGTTGAACCAATCTTGCTATATCCTGCTTCAGTAACGGAGCGGAGACCATATTCAGTAAATACTATCAGAGGTCGAATATATGATTTATATAACTTGAGAAACATGCTGATGGTGAGGTCGCAGAAAGATTTTTTTTAATTATGAAAATTAATTGATTGCACCTTTTCACAACTTTAGCAACATGTGCACTCCAGGAAAGAGAATCTGTTATAACAACGCCGAGATCATTTTGATGTGTCACACTCGGCAGTTCGATTCCATTAATGTTATATACTAGTCTAGGAGTTTCGGACATGTGTAGCACACAGTACTTTTCGGGATTAAGGGGCAACAACCATTCAGAACATCAATTTATAATCGTATCAAGATTATCTTGTAAAAGCGAAGAAGGTGAGGAAAACAATTTAAGGTCATCTGCATATTTTAAATATTTTCTGATGTTAGAAAATTTTGTTGATATAATGGGGCAATTCTAACATCGGATTCAGATTCAGCGGCTCAAAATACATTGGAGTAATGTAGGTACTCTGGTCAGTTGCACATGATTTTTTTGTGAAGCTGTGTAAGTAATTAATTAAAAAAATATATTTACTGGACGTTTTTCAATCAGTAGAGAAGATACTAAAAGATACAAAGAAAAATGCTGACATATCTCTAAAATACAATTCTAAATATTTTATTTAATGTTAGATACTTATGCCTTTTTTATATGAATAACAATTGTAATTCTAAAAATATAGACATTCCAAAAACGCAACTGGAAAATTATAAAAAAAACCTTACTACTCATTAGCAGAATTGCAGTTAATTATACTATTTACAAATTAGGTTTTTTATCATTTTCCTATTAATCCTTTTAAAGTATAATATTTATTCTTGTTGTGGATTAGATTCATTCGATTTTCTCACTTTCGAAATAATACAAAAAAGTAACAAAGTGAACAGCAATATAAAATATGGCAATTTAAACAGGTATATACTACTGAAATTTTATTAATGCGTATACTAAAAGTACAAACAATAATGAATTTTGAAGTTCGTTTCCATTGTGGACAGTCCTTTCTTATTTAGGTCATATTTTGCGACCATCCAGTATGCATCCTCTGTGAGTACATTGCATTCCAGGAATACTGTGACTTGAATAGCGAAATAATCTATGAGAAGGAATAATTTATGTTAAAGAATTTAGGTTGGAGGTCCTGGAGCGCACTTCCCATTGTGGACTTCACACTCGAGTTATGTAATTGCACAACTGTAGTTTATGATTTCCTGGTCATTACTTTTTATTTATTGGATATGTAAGAAAGGCGGTTAGCTACCAACCCATTTCCGAATAAAAAAGCGATTCGTTTCATTCCAATAGGGTTCCTCGAATATATTTTATACATTCGACTGGCACAGGTTATGTAATTGTATTACATTATGGACAAAATTTGGTGTATTTTAATTATATACATAATAACTTACTAAACTTTTTAATAATTTTGTATGAAACGGTTTCATATTGTTACAAATTGATTTTTTATTTTTTTAATTTAAAGCGTTACTATTTTCCTGTATTTCAATAAATCGTTTTTATTTTTTCTATTTAAAACAATGTGTTCAAATTATGAATAATATTATTTACTTCCAATCTCAAAAGATAATGAAACAAAATCATGTGAATCAACCCATACATTTTATTTGATTTAGAGGTTGATTAGGTACTTCACACTTACAATTATTAAAAAAAAAAGAATCCTATACCGAAAATATCTAGGCGAGACAGAATGTTTTTATGGCATAAAAAAGCAGACATCCGAATGATGCCACATCCAGATTAATTAAAAACAAATTTTCGCAACTGACTTCATGCAATTTATGACTTTAATTGCGTGGAGTTAGCTTCCAAAATAATTAGATAGTTAGTTGCCGAATTGTGAAGCCGTGCGACATGTTTTTAGTTTAATTAGCTTTGAAGGCTTTTTTTATATGAGGCTTTATTTGGAACAAATGCGTTTATTCTTATGCAACCCAGTCTACGATTTATTGTTTGATTTTTGGTATTATTTCTATTAATGAATTACAGTGAAATCGAACTCTTTTTATATTGATAATTTCTTACTTTTCTGTGGGTAAATTTTCATTCAAATAAAACAAACTTTTCTCTTTGCTTTTGACAGAAAAGTGTATTAAACATATAACTATTGATACACCTTCTACTTTGAAGTTTTTCAATTTAAATATGTGAAAGGAAACCATTGAGAGACAATTTTCATAAGTTCCTATATAAGGTGTGTTCCAAAGTTAACAAGATTTTTCAAAAATAGGTATTTGTAATCAGGCCATCTATTGGCAATTACATACGTCGGAAAGGTAGATTCTTCACTGACATATTGTCAAAATTTCATGACATTTGGACGAATAGAATCGGAGTTATTGCGTCTGAAGTGACAGTATGTTTGTGTCATCGGTACAAAACTGTGCATAGACAAAGAGCTAATATTAAGTTTTATTTTAAACTTGGTAAAATTTTTACCGAAACGTTTCAATTGATGAACCAAGTTGATGGTGATGATTATTTACCCCGTGACATATGTGGTACCTATATGTGGTTTAAAAACGGCCGTGAGGACATAAATGATGAGCAATATGTAGGCCGACCGAAATTCGTGATCACCGCCGATTCCATCAAAACTGTGCGTGAATTCATCAAAGATCAGCTAAAGTCTCCATTAAAATTCAAGGAACAGGAATCACCATCTTAAAAAATCAATATATCCTATTTTGGCCGAACATTTGACTAGGTACCGAAAAGTATGTGCAGGTTTGTTCCGCACAAATTGATTGACGGCCAAAAATTGCTCAGAATTCAACATTCGAACATCATTAAGGAGGCCAAAAAGGACAAAAACTTCCTTTATAACATTGTAATTGGTGGTGAAACGTGGTATTTTCAATATGATATAGAAATCAAACGCTAAAGTGCGAATGGAAGGCGCTAGACGAACTAAAACCCAAAAATCTACTTTGGAGAAGTCAAAAGTGAACACAATGTTGATTCCAAGGGCATTGTTCACAAAGTGTTTGTTCCACCGGGCCAAACAATTAATGCACAATTCTCTCTTGGCGTTTTGAAGCGTTTGGTGCATTGTATTCGGCCGGAATATGGCGCAGAAGGAAGTTGGAGGTTGTTGCACGATCGATCTATCGACACTTGTGGCCGATTTTTTGACTAAAAATCTCATTTTATATGACAACCGCTCCCCGTATTCGCCTGATTTGTCACTGTGCCACTTTTATTTTTTCGAAAAAATGTATTTTCCGATGAAAGGAAAACGTTTTGTGAACGTAGAAGTCATTCAAATGGTTTGTACTGACATCTTGAAGGACATCAAGGTCGACGATCTAAAACACTCATTCGAAATGCTTTTAGACTGTGCAAATCGCTGTATTTTAAATAAAATAGTTATGCGCATTCTATTATGTTTTTGTATAAAGTCATTAATTACGTGTATGATTGTCCACAAATTTTGGAACGTTTTTACTTCCACGTGCCTCGTGCCAATCTACGCTATTCGAATATGATGTACCTCGCCATGCCTAATACTAATTTATTATTGTCATCTCCAATTTATATCATGTGAAAATTGAAACAGCCTCCAACATAATATTGACATTTTTTCTTGTAACATAAAGTCAATAACGAACCTATTTTAATTGGCTTTTGTTTGTTTTGTTATTCATTTTATGTTGTGTCTTTATGGGCATTTTTTATTTTAGCTTGTGTATATGCATAATGCTTATCGTATTTTATTTTATTTTACTAAAGCATATGACTGTTTTACACTACTGTTAGATATTTTAATTAATATAAAATACTTAATTAGTACTTTATTACTTTTGAATTTATAGTTTTTTCTTCGAATTATTTTACCAATTATTACTGTCATTTTTCTTTTTTATATTACATATTTTATTCACAAAATACATATATAAATAAATAATCGGTTTTGCCAAAAAAACTTTTTGTTGTTATTTTTAAAAACTTCTGTTTACTTTGGAACGTGCCGTGTAAATTTCGACGATATTTCGTCGCCTAAGCTAATATTGGTTGTTATGACTCTACTTCTTTCCTACTCTAATATTTAATCAGTTGATATTTGCTTTAATTTCTCTTTAAAAATTTGCTCATTTACTGGATATTCCCACTGTTATAAGTATCTCTCGGTTTATTTGCATTGAAATTTTTAGAGTAAAGCATACCGAATGTCTATTATAAAAATAACTTCAAATACTGCGGAGTACTTTGACACGTTAATCGGTTTACAAATGGAAGAAGGTAATTGTGCAGCACGTACTGAAGTATTAATAACAGAACAGTAAAGGTTGTATTTGTTAAATTTTCATAGTGTTAACATGAACAGAAGTCATTCAGTTATTAAATTTTTGATTGATTACATTTTTTATCAATGCAAATGATACATAATTACAAAATATTAAACATTACTACATTTCTTAGTAAGTTACTAAAAATATATTATTCAAGCCCATTTCGACAAGGTTTGAAAATTAATTTAAGATTAAGATTTAAATATGTATACGAGTTGAAAATAAATTTAATGAAGCATTACTTGACCACAGTATGTTGTTCAAACGTTAAAGTATGCACCGTCTTTGCGTGTAAATTAAGTACGACGACACACGTTAAGGAGCGTTTGTTTGAGTGATCCTAAACCGAAAAATTTATATGGGTCTGCAAATAGACAGTTTTCAACATAGTGTGTTGAAGTTTAAAAAAAAATCACTGTTTCTGAAATATCTCTGAAGAGATTTAAAGCGAAATGATGAAATGTGGAATAACGAAAAAAATCCACTGAATTCGGATATAAATGCGTATACCTAAACTCCAAAAATGTGATGCCAGTGGATATTTCGAAAATGCAAACACTACTTGTAAGGCCTTAGGTCTATTGTTTCCAAGAAAAAAAGACTATCTTGTATTTTATTCGAAAATTGATCCATTTATTGCATTTTTTAAACTATAGGTGTTTTAACTAATTAATTTATGAATTATGTCGATTTCTCAAAAAAACTGTTTTTTATACATTTCTCTTAAAATTAACAGATTTCGAATAAAAAGAGACTATTCAGTTTAAGGATTTAAGGAATAAGAAATTAAGATACCAAATTAAGAGTACATCTGGAAAACGAAAGATTTTAGCAACTATACTATTTTTTATTATAAACAATTATATTTGTCCTTTCAAACCTGCACAATCCATTCATTCCCTTAAACACATAAATAAAAATAGATACAATAAAAAAGAATAGTTCATATAGTTATATATAGTCGTTTAGGTCTAAATTTCTCACATAGGTAACAGTCAGAATGATATCTATCTCAAGCTTCTAATTTTTTCGGAGCAGCAAACTGAATTTTCTCTATTTACACGTAGTGTATTTTTTATGTAAGAATCAGTTTTTCAAACATTAAAACGGAATACTCGAACATTCTGTTTTTCAGTAGTACATTCTATGCCGAGACCCTCCTTAATAAAATGTCATCCTGTTGCAAAAATTATCGAATGTATTCTTACTTTACAGACGTACTACATAGGATTTCCGAAAAATAAGGATGACTCGATCAACTGTATCAAAAAATTTAATAATATGAGTTGAAGAATGCAACAGGGTGTAAACTTTTCCCTAATAATATGAGGGGACGTATATTTAAGGAGATTACACGGCCTCCTGGAGTTAACATTTTCACTTCCAGCCCTCGAGAATAGGAAGTTCCGCCTAGCCATTGTGCGGATAACGAGAAGGCATCTTCCTGCACAAAAACTGTTCTGAAGTGAACACATGATGACATATTCAATTCTATAGATACGCGGGATCCTTTGTTGTTAACCTGGTATAATTTATGTCATTCGATGTCTATTTCCACAATGAGAAAAAAAATGATCCTTCGAAAATCGTTATTTGCGGATTCCTTTCATTGATGAAGATCGTAAATGTCATAGAAGATGGTGTTAAATGAACATCTTTGTCATTCGTGAATAGAGATTCATACGAAATAAGTGTCGTGGAAGTGTTCCCGTTGAACACATCATTAAAAAAACTCTAATTTATTGTTTTGTATTACGAATATTACACATCTCCAAGAACATAAGTATTTTATTAATTTCATTGAGGTTGAAGGTGTAAAAAATTGTAACAGGTAACTGAAATAAAGAGACGAGAAAATTAAGGAAAATAAATTAGGATTCGTCAATTTCACCAAAATTCTTCATCATGACTTTTTTATTCGCATATTCTTTCAATCACATTAGGTGTCAGGTAAAGTAAAGACAATGAAGGAAGGGAAAAAGCAGATAAACTTGCAAAAGAGATATGTAACAACTTTCCCACCTTTTAACAACTCTTATAGTGCCACTATGGTGGGAAGTTTGAAAAAAGAACATGGTGAATACTGGAGGAAACATAAGGAAACATTGACTATTTCAAAAATAAAAATAACAAGTATTAGCAACACCAGGCTCAGAAAGAACTTACATATAACAGAACACCTTGCATGCTGAGATTAGTAATATGAATTTTAAATGTGAGGGTATCACGGGAAATGTCATCAGATTTTTGGACTTTGTACCTAGAGTAAATCTGTTTGTCGAATAGATAGAGAACAGATAGAGAAGCATAATATATAAGCTGGAATTGGCTGTTGTGCTTCAGTACTTTAGACAAACAGGATAAGTAGAAGTAGACATTTTCTGCTGGAGAGGATATGAGGATATGAATAAACTTATTCTAGAGCACTAGAGAAAAGGGTGAAACAATGAATAACGTCTAATTAACGCAATTTTGGATTTTCATCTAAAAACTTTATTTTCTCGTGATATACCTTTACATTTTTCAAAGGTAATGATGTTTTTGAGGCTGTCGTAAACGTCATATTTTGGTTTATCTCGTCGAGCTACTCCAAATTAAATATAAAAGAATTTTTGTACGTGGTCCAGAAGTCGAGATAATGAATTATCTCGGCTCCAGAAGGTCGTAGAGCAACGTTTTTTTTAAATTCGCGTAAAAATGCCAGCAATCAATTCCTGTAATAGACATTATCGAGAAATGAAAATCGAAAAAGATATTCAAGAAAAACGCGAGCAAAAAATTTTTACTTTTTTCAAAATTATCTTTGGACACTTGAAATGAGTAAAATCGTCATCTCTCTTTTTTACCATGAAAGTACAACTCTTAAGGAAAAAAAATGAGCCCTGATTAATTTCTCTACGACTATTCGTCGAGCAGGAAGAGCCGATTTTCGAAATGACCTTTTTTTTTCGAAAAATAGTTATAACTTGAAAAATCTTTAATATTTTTTAATTTTAAAAAAGGTACTTTTTTGCTTGCCGAGGGCTACATTTACTGCAAGTAACAAGTTTTAAAACCTTAAATTACAAGAGATACATCAAAAACAAAAAAGTCGATTTTTGACGGTTTTTTCGATATATCTCGAAAAGTAATATAGCAATCGATATATTTAAAAATATGAATCGATAGGTTTTTTTAAAAGATACAACTTTCTCATTTAACATTTTTCGAATGGAGTTTTTTTTATTAGCGAAAAACCGTTTTTTTTTACTTTTATGAATTTTTTAGGTTAACTTCGCCGTTTATGCGCCACAGGAAAAATAAACTATCTTTCTTAGAATTTTTTTTCCTATATCACCATATTTTTTTGTTTCTGGGTGGTATTTTTTGTAAGCTCTTCTTCCTACTGATTGGACAAACTGCTGTGTAACTCCTGCTCTACTTGGGACTTGAATTTCATATGTATAACTCTTTTTACGTTTTGCTTGCTGATTACACTTTTTGGGCCCTCGAGGGACAAAAATTCCTTTCTGAAGGCACAACTACAAACATTTCCTGACTGACTGTTGAAAAGTGATACCTATCAACTGCATCTCAAATTGTAACAAAATTTAAATTTGTTGATTTTTTTTTTAATAATAATCTAAGCTACTTGTAAATTTAGTAAAGATCTTTTTGTATGAAACTTATCCACACGCTTCTGTTTTTTGTGAGCATATGATTTTGTGGTTGATATATTAACATACAGTTAACCATATTTGCCCCTAATCTGATTGTGGTCTATAGAAGCGGATAATATTTTGAATTTTAATTCAAGTGCTTTCGATACACTGCACAACAGAGAGCTTTTTGAAACTGGTACGGGTCTATTATATCCAAAAGAGCGTGATCTTAGGTATGTATGATGTGGGGCATCTGCTTTGGGATTTGACTATAACCTAACCTAACAGAATCTGTTTTAAGTGTTTTAAGAATCTGAAATAACGTTGAAGTGAAGTAAAAGAAAACAAAGTGAGTGTCACCGAAAAATTCTGCATATTCCTCATTTTTTTTAATAAATAAGATACATACGCGATGGTTTTAATGATTGTTCTTTGTGTTCAAAGAATTTTTAAATAGATTTGAAATTTATCAAATCAGTGGGTTATATGTACTTGTCAAAATTTACAAATATTTGAAGAGTGTGAGATGAATATGTATGAATATATTTGTTTATCATCCTTGACAATGTGTTTAACATATGCCAAAATAAATATAAAAAATAACTTGCGCGACTTAAATTAATATGCGTTCTAAACTCTTATACGTGATTATGTATACGAACAGTTTTTGTGTCTATGTTTACAACACGTTTTGCATTACCGACAATACTAAAAACCGCATGCATTTATTACTAAATCGCGGATCTATTACGTGCATATAAATAAAACAAAAAAATTCTAGAAAATATGAAGTTAAAAGTAACAGGTTTTGAGGAAACCGCAAATGTAATCCAAGTACCCTGAGGCATAACACGCAACGTTCTTGTAAATACCATAATAAAGAAATACTATTCGATACGGTTACAAAACACAAAACTCAACTGTTCCCTGTTATTATTATTATTATTATGATATTGAATTTTAAAAGTATCATGCATTAGTCTGCCTGACTAGGCCGGACCACTATGCTAATACAATTTACCTATTTATTTACTTGGGCCAGGTATGGACAATGGCCTTTATACGTTTACCCTTTTTTGCATAAAGAAAAAAGGGTTACAGTCCCGTCGACTCATTATGCGGACATAAATCTTGGAAAAATGTAACAAATACAAACAGAATATAAATGTGTTCCTCTCGACCGTAACAATGCTACTCCATTAGCGACAATTGTAGCAATTTATTAGATTTATATCTACATGCAGTGCTACATGAATCCTACATAATTAAATATTCGTTAGGACAAAAATAGACATATAGCCATCTAGAATGAAAAGAGTGTAAACATGTTTTTAAAATGTACACAGTATACTGAAATTATTAAATGAAAAAATATACAGGCTGTTCCGTTTTTATTAGTACTAATTTATAAGTGACAGAGGACTTCATTTTGAGGAAAAAAGTTGATATGAGCATAGGTCGTATAAATCGCTTCCTAACGAGATATAGGGTGTCGATTTAATTTTTTTTTTAACTTTTTCGTGATATCTAAAAAACAGCTAACGAAACATACCGTCCTTTAAAAATAACCTACAAACAACCTACAAACAATTCACTACAACCAGTGGCATGGTAGATGGTATTGATACAATCTTTTTGGCGTTATTTATTTGAAAACATGTATTTAAAAACAAATTGTAACTACAAAAGAATACATATAGTAGTAAGCAGTACCCAAGGAACTGAGAGAAGTGTCAGCAAGGAAGCTTTTGGACTTTGTAAAAAGGACAAATCTACTTGCTGAATAGGACTAGTAGTGGGACGCACAATAGGCCTAATTAGGGCGCAGTGCTATGGACTTATTAGGACCAACCACTAGATGAAGAAGAAGAAGCAGAAATATAAAGTAGATGTATAAATTGCAAGTTCGTAATCAATAATGACCTTGACTTTGATAACGCACTGGCGTAATAGATGAAGCAGAATTTTGTTTCTCTCTTGGATTTATTGGAGAAGAGTATTCCTGCTGTTTCAAATGACCCCAAGCAAACTAATGAAAGGGATTAATTCAGTGGCGGTTCGTGGGTTTGAATACAGAGAGGGCGCATTTTGAATAGAGGACGTACATGATGAGAGCTGCGGGGATGTGGGGTGCGGCAATACCCTGCTTAGCGCCGCAGGCGAAAATTTTTAAGGAATTTGAAGGTGTGTACAGTAGGTACTTAGATACAATGCGAGAAGTAAAATTCCAACGTGTGGGGGCTGAAGTGGATAATCGATCAACCAACCCAGTTAGGATATACCTAATTATGTAGATTACTGTAATAGTTCATTCTGTATAGTTTTTGAAGTTCCGTTAAAAACATGGGCATCACTTAAGATGTTTATCTAAAACGGGATCAATTTTTGCACTATAGTCTATCAGTTCTAAAAATACCCCTTTGTTTACCGAGTCACTTTTTTCATTATGTCCACGAAGAGGAAGGTTATATGTAGCACATAATTTTAAGATATCTATAATTTTTTAAAGAATCAATCGATTTTTCTTAACTGTTTCGTTATGACTATTTATTTGTTCCGCATAAGCACTACTTAAACAAGAAGCAATATTTACTCTTCCTAAAAGTAAAAAACTCACCAACTTATTTTTGTGTTTAGGAGAATTTTCATCTTAAAAATCTGGTAAATGTTTCAAGTCAGAAACTGCAGATTTCGTCCAGTTTTCTTCGCCTCCTCCAAACAATAAACATACAAAACAAAAAGATCTATTTGTTTCGTCACAATCACACAACATAAATGTTTTTATCAAATTTGCGAATAAAAGCCGGCCTACTTTTGCACTCTTTCTGCACCTGAACTAAATTCAACACTGGCGTTGGACGTCCGTTATTTTTCAATTCGACTTTTTCCTCTAAACTTAAATTACTATTAACAAATTTTTTATTTCACAAACCCTCATTTTAAACTTAAACTTATAAAATATAATGTCTTAATAAGCGACAAAGCAAAAACAAAACACGTATAACCACACTTCAATGATACGGGTTACTGCCTCATGGAGTCCAAAACAAAGTGCGCGAGACTATCATCGCCTATCCGCTCCACGTGCCAATTTGTCCAATCATATGTAAAAATATGCTTGCACGACGGACTCAGATTTCACAGTCCGCGATGGTGGGGATTGCGCGCGCGCGGTCAAACATAACTCTTTGGTACGATCATAGATGGCAGATGGCATTAATCTGAGCTACGTTCACGGAGTACATGCACTTTATGCAACCAACCTAACATCCAAGCTGCTATTTAGATTTCTTATTGATTTAAATAAATACATTATTTTAAGTTTATAGTTTGAAAATATCTGGGGGGCGGAGTCCCAGAGTCCTCCTTCACGAGCTGCCACTGGATTAATTTTATTTACAATGTGATAATGGTACTGGCAGTTATTAATTTGTGAGTTACTAACAACCAGAGCTGCTCCAAATACCCATCAAAGGTATTGCAAATATCAAATACCAAGTACCCTGTAAAGTATTTGCAGTTTCAATTACCATACTCTGCTTTACAGAAAGGATTTGATATAATAAATACACAAGAGAAGTAACTGAAATTTCGAGGAAATAAAGTATTTCAAATATTCTCTAGTATTTGAAATACCACAAGTTTTATTTCAAATACTCAAAAATTATTTTAGGATATTTAAAATTCTTTATAGAAAAACACCACAAATTGTACTTCAACTACCCAAAAAATATTTTAAGGTACACCAAATCTTTTATAGGTATTTGAAATGGTACTTCGAATAATATGAATTATATTTATTTATACCTACTGAAATTTTACACCTGAGGAAATAAGTAATAGCACAAAACGTAAAACCAATATAACTATTAATTTACTCTGAAAAAGGGAAACAAATATTTACATTCAACAACGTAAATGAGATATTCACAATAATTAATATTATTATTCAATAGCCTTTACGAAATTGGATCCATTATCAGTAACAGTACTAACTAATTTTTCATTATTGATATGGGATTTAGAGTGAATATCTTCCATCATCTCTGCTATTTTATCCTAACTTTGAATTCCGTAGAATCTTCCACCAGAAAGTGTTGCACAATGTCTGGTGTAAGTGATATTAAGCCCATGGACTATTAATAAATAATAAGTAAGAAATGAAGTAGATCGATACGTTAGGTACCTATTTTGAATAATTTAAATACTCATTATAGTGCTTTAAACAGTATTTGAAATGCCGTCTGGTAGGTACTTGAAATAGCGGTACAGTATTTGAAATACCAAACAAAGTAATTGAAATACCAGTATTCAGTCAAATACCAAGTACCAAATACCGATAATCGAAAAGATTTGAAATAAGTGCTTCAAATACCGAAAATATTTGATATACTTTTTCAATTACTTTTATTTTAATTACTGGACAGCTCTGCTAACAACTAATGACCACCAAACAAGACCGTCGTTTACTAGATCTGTCTGAATCAATTAAAATTTTGTATAATTTTATGTATTTATAAATAAAATAGTTTCACGCCATGTACTGAGTAACCTTTTGTGACAATTTTGCAAGAACAGCTTTTCGTTTAAAACTTATCAGCGATTTTAAAAATTGCAAAAAACCCATAGGCGTAGAAATTCTATTTGACTACGTATAATAAGGGAACATCCTTCTTTTAATAATTTCTATTGGCTGAATACCAAATAAAGTAATTTAGACATACAAGAAGATTTTTTTGTTAAGGAGACATTATTTTAAATAGATAAAATAAAAAAATACATCTGTGAAACTTTTAGTTAAATTCTAATAGTGTTAATAACACAATACGAAATCAGCAACTATTATTGCTTAGGTCAAATTATTGAACTTTTTTATGGGAATCAATATATTATGTAAAGAGCTCAAGTTAAAAATAAATTACTATCAACACAAATGAAATAATAATATAATAATAGTAGTACCTAACAAGTTAATAATATTAACTTTGTTTCGATATGAAAATTTAAATTTAATCAAAATATGTATGTGAAAGCTATTAGGATTTGGTCAATAAATTGCTACATTTTTAAAAAATGCATTATTTTTAATTTTGTTAATTTTAATAATGTTAATTTAATGCCAAAATTAACTATTGACCAGTACATTTAGGATGCGCTTTTTTGGTATTCAGAAAAGCCAATTTTTAACCATTATATTTATACACAATTTGAACTAATTTCAGGAACTGTTAGATTATGAAAAGCTTATATGGACAAAATAGTGCAGAATTTAATGTTTAGCAATATTCCAATAAAAAATACTTCCTGTGCATTTGAATTTATTAATAAAAGTAAAAAATAGTTTTTTAATGTACATGTAAGTTCGTTGAGCAGTCCGACAAAGAAAATTATTGAACCATCCTATTTTTTGTGTTCATTTCACTGGCGTAGTTAGTTTTTGTGTTTAACTAACATTTTCAACGGTAACTTAATCTTTTATTTAGAAATAAGTACCAAACAACATTAAACGATATTTGAAAATATGTTCCAAATTTTCTTTCAGCTGAACTGCAATAACGTTTTTTCTTAATAAAATCCTAATGAATATAGTTTTCTTAGTGGTATGCTAATAAATATTAAATTTATTACTGTTTCCGTTTAACCTTTTTTAAGATAGTACCTGTTAAACAGGGTTCTGTAATGACTAAAAACGTAAATGCGGAATTTAATAATTCTTAATGACAGTCAACCAACAAATATACACCAAGACCAAATAAATGGCATAAAATTACTATAATAGTAGGGAATTTACTTTTCAGCGACTTTGCATACAAAGACCGATTACAATTAGAATTAAAAAAAAGCTTTTGAAATGTCTCACCTTTATGCCAGATAACTCACTGAATACAGATAACTTTTATATCATTTTTCTCCTTTTTTTTCGAAAATTATATTTCATGTAATGGAAATTAGGTATCTACTAATTTTCCACAACCTTTTACTCATGTAAATTTAATCGAAAAAAAAACTTAAACTTCGTGTATGTAATTTTGAATTGTCCATAATTTTAATGCACTTGCTATATTTGCTATACTGAAAATTTCATTCGACTAAAATTTTTTTCTTAAGGAATCCAAATCCACTTATTCTTACCTAGTATGAAATAGGAGTTATTTTAATGGTATAACTGATATTAAACTGTAAATTCAGTGAACTGTATCCATTTAATTTAATTTAATTAATCCTTTTTTATTTTAACAGCATTAGATATTTGTTAGATTCTTTTTTAAATTGATTAAATCGTTACGGAAAACCTTGAACTTTCAATTACGTATAAGGACACACTAATTCACCTTGTTGAGTAATTAATTAGTAGGTACTATAAAAATATTCCATTGTAGGGATAATTTTCTTTCCCGGCTAATTTAAAATTACTACAAAAATGTCATATACATAGTAGGCATATACTGAATCTATATCTATAATTAGTAATTATATTAGTTATTACTAATTAATTAGATTTTTGATGGCTACATGGCTTATTTGAAAATTTGAAATGTAAAAACTTTGTGAGCATCTCCAATATTCGATGATTAGCAAGAAACAAATTTTAGAAATGTGAAAAATAATTTGTATATAGATATTGTGGTTTTATTATATCAAAAATAGTATTATATGAAATTATTGAAATTGTTAGATATTCAAATTGTTGGCGTAAATAAATATCAAATTATTCATAAGAACGTTGTCATACTCAATGAAGTTATTCATATACATAAGTCATTACTCGCGTAACCTATAACACAAGTTGTAATCACTGGAATAAATTTTGGTTTGCGAATGATGAAAAATACCGTTCATTGATACAGTAAATCAAAATGAATCACTTCAAATTCAAAAGTCATATTTAAATAAACTAATTTTAATGTTACAATAATGTTTCAACAATTTTTTAGGTGTTTATAAAAGATGTCTTAATATTCCATATCATCTCTAAAATAACTTTATCACCGGTAGGGGGCGTCAGAAGTGACTAAAAATTTTAGTTTTTCCCTAAAATATTTTGTTTTTTTGTTTAAAAGACGTTTAGTATGCTAGTACTGTAATCACTGTAGTAGTGTGATTGCATCTACAGAATTGGGGCAATTACCATTATTCTGCGTAACCTATGGATGCCTACATATAATCATTTGAATAAATTCTAGGTAGGTATATCGTAACTATTCACTTCATGTTTACACCTCGTATACTCAGAAATATAGAATAATATAAATTGACTATGTTACAAGAGGTAATTGCAATAAATAATTGTTCTAGATTTTATATAGGGGTCCCAATATCCCATATTAACTCTATTTAAAGTTAGTTCGTTTGGCAGCTACATTTTGATAAAATTTTTAGTTTTTCCGCAAAATTCCCTGTTCTCTTTAAACGCTTGCTAGTACTTGTATACGTAGATATTTCTATTTGATATAGTAATCAATTGGATTTACAGAAATGGAGAAATTAAAAAGGTTTTCTCATTTTTACAATGTCTGCCTAGATAATTAACTAATTATCTTATCATCGGCATAGTTTCAATATAAATCTAATTTGTAGGTGTCTTGCAAATACGATAATTTCCAGTAAATTTCATAAAGGAGCATTCGATTAAAAGTTTCTGAGCACATAAAACTTTATTTCGTTGTATTATCAACTACAACTAGATAAAACGTTTTGATGATAAATCAAATTTGTATATATAGAATGATGATTAAGGAAATGATTAATTAGATGAAAGCGGTTAGGAATACGAAACATTTACAAGGGAGGAAATGATGCGACAAATAAATAATAAAATATAAAATGAAGTAGCAATTTTACCAATAAAAATATGATTTTTTTTTTCATTTCTGTAAATTAAATTAATCGCATAACCATGTACAGAAAGTGTATCTATACAGAAATACCAGTTATAGCTGTATAATAAGTTTTTTTAATTATATAGTGTTTGAAAGCAGTCAAATGAAGTAATTTTGGATAGAAATAAATTTAGTTAAATTTTAGTTTTAAGAATATGTCGTAGTTTCATGTAAACGGAATATTGGGACACCGTATATGTTTTATACTATTACACTTACGTTACAACTTAATCAAAGTAGCGGAAATGTAGTTCTATGGTCAACTTCTTTTGCTTACCTAAAACAGAAAATATAGTAAATAAAAAAAAATCGTTAATGGCATTCATCAAACTTGGCAAGTTTTATACAATAAAACTTATATACCTACTAACGAAATTAAGTTAATTAAATTCAGCAACAATAGAAATAGCATTCGATAATAATTATACAAATATAGAAATAAAAGTATAGAAAATAATTTACTAATAAAATCAATAATAGATTATTTTTAAATAAGCAGAAATAAATTAAAAAAAAAGTAAATGAATTGAAACTTACAAGACAATCAGTGACTATTGACAATGTATACGTAGAAGACAAATAAAATAACAAAAAAAAACAATAAATATGACTATATCAATAAATACATATAAGATTAAACGACAAAAAAAGACAAGATTATAAATAAGTACTTAGATACGACAATAGAAAACATGGCAAACTAGAGAAGAAATATCTGAAAAAATGAGATAAACCGGGAAGATTTTTAAAATGATGAAAAACACATTTTTCAACAAGAGGAAAATCCCAAAGAATATAAAAACGGAAGTAGTGAAAAAATAGTAACATCAATGATATGGCAGTAATAAGACATTATACCGAAAAGCATAAGATACGAATCAGCGCCATGGAAATGAGAGTTTTACGTAATGCAAAGACCAAAATAAGAAGAGTTAAAATAAAAAATGGAACTTATAGAGAGCTTATTAATACGGTGGGACAACCTAGATGGTCTGGAAATGTCTGTAGAATACCGGATGACAGACATAATGAAAGGAATATACACGAAACGAAGGCAATAGGGAAAAACTATAGAGAAAGGTCAAGAAAAATATGGATTAAGAGAATTGAAGGAGAAGAGATTAGAAAATAACTTGGGAATGTATTAAATAGATTATAAGGAACAGAAACGGATGAGAGAAATACATATTATCATGACAATCAGTTAAATAAAAACTAGCCTTACACTAAACGGTAGACGTAGTACTAAAAAAATCAGTAGCCTGAAATTCGTAAGTTTTTAATGCAGAAGTTGGCTTTTGGATATATCATTATACTAATATTAAGTAGTTGTTTCAGTGCGAATAATTGGTTTTAAAAATAACATACATAAATATGTGGATTGGGCATATATATATTTTTTTTAATAAAAGGTTAAACATTAACAAACTTAATTGAACAAATTCTAAAAATATCATTTCAATTATTTTTATATTTTTTAGCATATACATATACATAGTTCCGAGTACTTCACAGACATCATGAGATACGTAGGCAATGAAAAACAGAAAATTTAATACATTATATAAGTCACTGCATTGCTATGAAAAGAAATCATTTCTATTTCTATAACACTCACTCATATTGGATACTTAGTGTACCAGAAATTATGTTGACAGCGCTAACGGTTTCTTACTTAAAAGCATACAGTAATACTTATTTCTATAAATTAGTTAAAACATTTTATTCACTTCCAATATTTTTTTAATACTCTATGTTTGTAATAACAATATATTGATATTCTCTTCCAGATAGATGTTAATTACTTACAGTGTTATAGGTATTTATTTTGTAATAGATATGTAATTTCAACCGAAGTTTTGCGATTTAAATATGATGATGATGATACATAATGATAACAATCACAAAATTGATGACGCCGGAAATGACGGAATAGAAAAGACGGGTGTACGTAGATACAAATATAACGATAAAAATATTAATTTTGAGGCAACAATTAATTAAAATAATTTACTGCAGGTCGTTTACCATTTCTTAAAATATATAAACTTCTAAATTTTTAACATTCTTTCGTTTTGTGCAAAGTATGTGAAGACGTAGTATTTGTTCATGTTTACACAAGAACTAAAAGATCTTTTTATGCACTGTGAAAATAATAATCGATTCTGTGATTCTCACAAACATAAAAAATATCTAGAATGTTGGCTTATAAATATTTACTCAGTAGAGGAATAGGGCTAGTTTTGGTAATGCAAAGGTAGTCCAAGGATTATGTAAGGTAATTCTGAGAAGTACCAGAAAATGCAATAGAAATGCAGTGTAATTCATACAGGGGAAATAACCCACGCAAAGACAAGCTAAATCACAGTAGTTGCCAGCGATGTTTTTCTTCAAATAATGTAACTTCGAACCTATGTACAATTCAAATTAATGTGTATATCAGTTTTTGGCATTGTAAATCTTTTAATATTTTTCTTATATGACACATTTAACAATTTTGTGGTAGCGCATATTATTTTCATAATTTTATAGAGTTTTTCACGAAAATTATGTAGTGATATATCGGATTTAGAAAAAAAATCTTATTTTTAAAAATCAGACCATAAACCGTTTTTTATTAGACGCCCAATATCTAATATATACAAACACAGTGACAGATAACTGAAGACCCTGGTGAAAGAAGGAAATAAACCACAATATATAAATCGTTTAGAAGGAGTAATTTTTTTTTAGTTTGGTATCTTTTATTGATATCCTTTGGCTAAATAAATATAGCATTTGCGTTTGAGTAGTTTTTTCTTATACAAAATTATTAATTAAATATTTATTATAAACAACGACAGTTACATATATTTAAAACAAATAAATGGCCGTAAGGAATACTAACATAAGTGCAAAAACCAATATATATGTGGTGCAAGAATGGGAGTGGCTTATCCCATTATTGCACTAGTCTATAAGATGAGATATAAGTGATTCATTCTATAGTTTAGTTTCTACTAAACGAAAAGAGTACATTTTAAATCTATCTGCAGAAATTTCATTTTAAAATCACAGTCTACAATTACATATAACCCTACCACTTATAAAAATAAATGTAAAAAATACAAACACACGTAATTCAAAGGAAACGTCAGGTAATGCACAGAAATTCGGGTAAGTGGTGGGTATTGTAGAGAAATATGAATGCAGGAAAATGCTATGTAGTGAGGGTAAATTCTACAAAAAATTAAGTAATGGAAGGAGATTCGTAGGCCTTACCCAGGATAGGCATATTTACAGGAAATACGAGATATGCTGTACAGGCTAGTCCATTTTCGATGGGAATTCAGGGTATTTCAGAAACTACTAAAGATATGATAAATCTGACACCACGTTCTTGAGCTCGATTTTCATGGCAAACTCGACTGTCTGATCGGAAATTTGCTATCTTCATTTGTTTCTAAGTTACAGGGCGTTTTTCGTTATTGTGACACTTTTTAACATGTCTGTATCTCAGCTGTTAAATAAGTTAGAGTTAAAGTGAAAACTGCTCAAGACTAATTCTTTGGCGTAGAATTGAATGCCGGTATTAGATTTTTAGTATATCTTAAGATTTCGGAGTTATGACCCATTTATATTTTTTAAATGGAAATCGTAACTGACCATGGCCTAAAAAAAATAGAGATTTTTTCCGCTTTTCAGCAATATATCACATGCTATAGTTATTTTTACAAACACGGGAGATACGGGTTGTTTTATATATAAATTATATATTTTTTCCTTTATAATATGACCGGCTATGAAAATACAGATAAAACTATAATTCTTACTTTTACAAAAGTCATATCTGTTGTAAAAAATTATCATTTATTTTAAATGCACAACATATACTCGTGTGATAATATAATACTAACGAAATTTTAGGAGATAGGTGGATAGGAACAAACGGACCGATCAGATGGCCAGCTAGGTTATCTGGCTTGAGTCCGTTGGACTTTTTCCTGTGGGGTATTCTAAAAGACATTATATTTAAAATTCCTTTTAATAATATTTCAAATAGGTACCTATACATTTAATGAATGCTACCCGAAGCGTTGTCAGAAAATGCGTGAAAAGTGTGACAGTTGAGGGACGGCAATTTGAACATTTAGCTGTCATTTTTAAAAGTTTTTATTCATGTAGGTACTTACTATTGTTTAATTTACGTTTAATATTATAACTTCAGTTGAAGTGGAATAAAAATTTGAAAACTCTGTCTTTTCTTATCTGTAATATATATATTTTAAATAAACGTCATATTTTTACAACAGATATGAGTTTTGTAAAAGTAAGAATTATAGGTTGTATGTATTTTCATAGCCAGCCATATTAAAATGTAAAAAAGGATCGAAGTTATATATAAAACACCCCGTATCTTCTGTGTTTGATAAAATAACTATAGCATGTGTATATTGCTGAAAAGCAAAAAAAATCTCCATTTTTTTAGGTCATAACCAGCTACGATTTCCATTTAAAAAATTATAACTTTGGGTCATAACTCCGGAATCTTAAGACCTACTAAAAATCTAATACCGGCATTCAATTCTACGCCAAAGAATTAGTCTTGAGCAGTTTCCACTTTAACTCTAACTTATTTAACAGCTAAACAGACATGTCCAAAAGTGTCACAATAACGAGAAACGCCCTGTAACTCAGAAACAAATGAAGATAGCAAATTTCTGATTTGACAGTCGAGTTTGCCATGAAAATCGAGCTCAAGAACGTGGTGTCAGATTTATCATATCTTTAGTAGTTTCTGAAATACCCTGAATTCCCATCGAAAATGGACCAGCCTGTACACCATGTTGGTTAACAGTTTCACCTTTGCCCAATACAGATTATTTCTTAACCTAATTTCTGGGAAAATTCTTAGTAACTATACATTGAATAATAGAACCTCTTCTGTATACTAAATATTTACTAATTACAAACTGAATCATGAATCAGAGTTCCTAAACCGTAACTCCTTCCTTCATTTTATTTTATTTATTATTATTATTACCTTTCTCCTTTATCACGTAGTTGTCCACTTTCCAGTTGATTATTGTAAAATAAATAAATAGTGAAGTATTTCACAAAATACTAGGACAACAATTTCAATCTCTCAATGGAAAATTTATACAAATGCATCTTACTATTATTTCAATTTGCAAGCCTTTGCCCAATAAAGAGAGGGTGTTCAAATGCAACTTTGTTTTCAATACATTAGATTCGTTTCAACATGACTCAGCGCAAGTTGTACGCAACACGCAATATTTTTCAATACGATCGTGTTAGTGATGAAAACCAAATCGAAAACGAAAACCCGAAACCAGTAGTCACGGTAAGGGGATAATTATCGTAAATGCATTTCCATACGTAGGAAAGTAATAAATCAAGGTAGACAATGCATTAGGCGACTCAAACTGCGGGTCACAGGCATTTGCGGTGCCCGACAATGGGTGCATGTCTCATAAATATCAGCTCATTGTAAAAGCCGCATAAGATGCGCTGGTCAACTGGCTTGATTCACTAATTCATGCAAGAAACATTGCAGACCACTAAAAAGATGTCGGTTACTATACCAATTAGAGCATAAAATTGGTCTGAGGCTGGACATGTGCAGCAGTCCCCTAAGGGCTGCATATCATTACCGATAATTTTATTTATTAATATTTATGCTAAGTTGCACGCATTCCAAGATATATCTGGCACAATATACTCGTACATAACTGTACAATACAAGTAACTGTTTGCTTCTATTTTATTTAAATACATCTTCATTGAATAAACTGTAGTCTACAACAGGAAAAAAATAATATCTAATCAAAAAATCAATGACTGATGTCGATGTGTTTATTAGAGAACTTCACAACTTAAAAAATGTAGAACTGATCGAATAATAATAATTAGATGAGAACTTCTGAAACAAGGATATAAAGGTGCAATTATTTCGATTCGTCAGAAGAATATCGACGGATCATATGTGTATCGGAAACTGAATTTCGTAATTGTGAAATTGTAATTATTAAAACTAACAAGTATATTATTTGTGATTTTTTTTTGTAGATCTGACCATGAAAAAAAGGTAGCGACATTTATAACAAATTTTAAAAACGTTTCTCGTAAAGTGCCAAAATTGGAATTCACATTTTAGTATGCTTTGACTGAAATTTTGTTAAAGAAATAAACAGTAAACGTTTGTAGGATGATTCTATAGAACACTTCCTTCATCTGCTTCAGATTTTCTATTAAATATTGAATATTTACTAAATCAACGTATAAGAATTGACTTGATCTTTGTATATGGTGGCTTTAAGTTTAATTTTCATTCGTATAATTTACACCCTTATTCCTAAAAAGGTTTATAACCATTTCTGTATCCTATAATTTAAAAGATAACAATATGGTTCTATACCAGAGAAGCTGCCGATTCTACTATAATTGTATCGTAAAACGTATGTATTCTCCTATAGTTAAGCTGCAGTAAAGACTTGAACAAATTGTGTTTAAAAATTTTTTGGACAGTTTTCAGACTCCTTTAGTATGACGTCACATATTTAGGCAACAAATTGTTATAGTAGAAATTGCACGGACCGAATCTGACCCTTGTGTACTATTTACATAGATACTACAAAAATGAACAACTTCAAATTAATTTATTTTTACAAGGATTACAATACGTGGTTGATAAAATATATACACTAATTTGCTTAAAACTTACAAAAAACGACAAAAAAGAATATTCCTAATGCTCATGCTCGGAAAGAATAGTCTCATGCGCAGGTGAGATCTTGCTGATATACCATCGCTGTCATCATTAGCGTATTTTCTCTTGTTTCGTTTAATCTTGGCAATTTCTACTTCTACTAAATATTTTTATTGCTTTCCTGGGTGTTCTACTGTGTCAGTGTGTTTATCGAGTGTTTTATTTTTCAAGTGGTTTATTATAGTCGTACTCTTAACCACAACCAAACTTTCCTTGAATGATATCCTGTTGCGAGGCTACTTCGCTTACCTACATGAAATTATCTTTAATGCACTTAGTAACATTGAAATAATTTTAATTTATTAATTACTATAAAAATCAATATTGTTCTATAAATTTAAATATATAAATTATATAATTCTATTAGTTCGTCGCTTGGGGTTTGAAAGTTATTATATTTTTAATATGCCACAATATCGCGATATTTAAGGTTATGACAAAGAAGCCATTTTTTTGACCAAAGTACCTACATAAGATCGAAAATCGATCTAGTAAAAATATTGAGAAATTCTTCATGACAATGTGCACTATGGAGTTGTCTATTATTTGGCGTATGTGACGTGACTACTAAAAAGGTCTATTGTTAACCTGACCAATAACATGGTTATAAAAAATTAAAAAGCATATGGAGGGATCGGTAACAGTTTTTCTAGGACCACAGTCGCTGTTCGGCATCTCTTACTGCTGCTAAGCATGCTTTAAGGATTGGTTCATTCGAAGGAAATGTTGAACGTCTTGTGCAGAGGAGAACCTGAATATGGAAAAGTTCCGGCTGCCAGATATCATAGGACGCGGTCGATTGAAGAAGCATTTCTACAATAGTAAAAAAATTTGATATGTGGTGGTTACAACAAGGCTAATGAGCACATTCTGGGTGAATGCGAGGTCATTGCGCATCTTAGAATCAACCCTGTTGGTAAAACTTTCTTAAATGACATTGAATGCGCTTTTAGACAAATTGTCATATTTGCTTTATTTTACAAGTCAAAAATGATCTGACCTTTCAAATATTTTAGAATTAGAAATTATTTATTACAGTTAATAATATATTGACCTGATTTTTACACTATATATTTAAGGATTTAAGTGCTAAGACAAAATGTAAAAACAAGTTATAAAATTAAATATTACTGAATGTTATCAAAAGGGATTTTGTCACAAAATGGCGGAACTTATAAGGACTTTATTTGGATGTTTTGTTTTCAAAGCACTCTTTCTGAAAGCGGATAATTTCATATTTAGATAAAAACAAAAAAGTAAACCCTATGCAGGTTGCAACAGGGATAATGTTGGTAAAATTTTCTTAATTGACGGGAAATTAAAATTGATATTGAATATGCTTCTAGACAAAATATTTGCTTTATTCCAATTTTACTCAATTACATACAACAGAAAAGGCAAAAAAACTCAATATACCTACCTAGGTATCTAAATTTCTCACATTTTTTTTACATAATGCATTGCATAAGCTTAGCCTCTCAAACCTGTCAAGTACGCAACTGAATTTTTTTAATGTACGTATACTTACTTAAATGTTCACAAAGTAGGAAAACATTAAAACAAACGATTTGGAAAAATCGATAACTATATCCTCATTTTCACTACCTTTCACTTTTACTATTTCAGCATTAGGTATTCCAAACCATTAGTTCTGTTTTTAACAAAGTTATTACATGCAATGCAAAATTTTAATAGAGTCGCAACATTATGTTTTTAAGTGTTCCTTTTTATGCACCCCCGCCTTGAATCACCCTCTTACGTTAAGTAGTACAGAATTTTGGTTGTGACTCATAGGCGCCCTTCGTAATTTGGACTGCAACACGACCCCCACAGACAAGGGCGTACTTGAACCAATAAATTAGAAGAAAATGTCATTATCCTTGGCTAATTGCCACGAAATCAAGTCCTTAATGAGAAATCACCCCAATGCATTGACTAGTCATAAGATAAACAATTAAGAAGGGTAAATTTTTAATTCATGGAATAAAATCGTGACCACTGATATGACAGAATCACATATGAGGATGTCGACAATGAAGAACGGAGAAACATATACAATTTATAGTTACAGAGACCACTGGAACGTCTCAGATGGCCACTATTGTATGAGAAGAATTTCTCTTCAGTAGCTGCCTTAGAACAAAAAGGTAGAAGGGCAGAGACTTTAGGGCGGGCCTAGGGGTTCTGATATAGGGTCCACCCTCACAGAGCCTAGCCCGAAAACAAGGACAGGCTAGAGAGTCCTAGCCAATGCAAAAGTAAGCCCGTAACTGATGGCGGCCATCAGATATTAAAATGTCTCGGACATATTTGTAAGATGGAAAAATCCTCGCCTATTTACTAGATTTTCTTTACTTAATAAGGAAAGAAACATTTTTTTTTTAGATTATTGCAACAAAAAAATATGACTTGTTTTATTTGGATCTACTCAGTCGATCTGGAATTATTTGAAAAAAATATGTTTTTGGCACGGCACATTTGTCACCATGTACAGGGTGATTCACTATATTTTGAGCCCCCATTAACTTATTTGTTTTAAGAGTTATAAAAAAATGTGACATACAAAAGTTGCACGATTTTTTATGAAGTTTTCGAAAATGATAGTAGAAAAACAAATGAAGTCCAAACAAAATGGCAGCGGATGTTAACTTTGTTAATTTAAATGGAACACCCTATATATTTTTACATATTTGGATAGAACGTTCCCTGTCGAGCATAGTCATATAGAATTCATTAGGTCCATCTCTAACAATAAGCGAGATAATATTAAAAAACGAAAGGAAGATTTTTTATTAACATAATAAGACATCTTATAATTGTTAGACCTCTTTCAGGCATTTCTGCTTTTTTTCCAATTACGTAAGGATTTACAGATTTAGTTATAATATATTTTGACATACCGGACATTGATACGATCCAAAATGCGTATGGGTATTTTAACTAAATCTCACTAATTAGGCCGTGCGAGCATTGTTATTGTTTGATAGTTTGTATTATTATTTAATTATAATAGGTTACACAGAAGTTGAAAATTATAGGAATTAAAATAGAGTAAGTTATTCTCCTTACTCTATTTTAATTCCTAATAATATTTCAATTTTCTACTTCTGTGTAACCCATTTTAATTAAATAATAATACAAACTGTCAATCAATAACAATGTTATCATGATATTACTACCTGTCACTGTCACGGCCTACCATATAACATTGTGCATGAGTAATTAGGTCTCTCAAGATCTAATTAGTGAGATTTAGAAAATAAAATACTTATACGCATTTCGGACCGTATCAATGTCCCGTATGTCAAAATATATTACAACTAAATCTGTAAATCTTTACGTAATTGGAAAAAATGCAGAAATGCCTGAAAGAGGTCTAACAATTACAAGATGTCTTATTTTCTTAATAAAAAACCCTCTTTTTGTCTTTTAACGTGATTACGCTTATTGTTAGAGATGGACCCAACAAACCGTATATGACTATACTCGACAGGGAACGTTCTATCCAAATATGTAAAAATATACAGGGTGTTCCATTTAAATTAGCAAAGTTAACATCCGTCGCCATTTTGTTTGGACTTCATTTGTTTTTCTATCATTTTCGAAAACTTCATAGAAAATCGTGTAACTTTTATATTTCACATTTTTTTATAATCTTAAAACAAAAAAGTTAGAGGGGGGGTCAAAATATAGTAAATCACCCTGTACATGTTTTTTTTTTTAAGAAACTTTTAGCATCATATTATAGAGACATGTTGTATAGTTAAAATCCTAAGGGCGAAGTTTGTTGTTCAAGACATAGCCGAGGGCAACAACATTCACCCGATGGAATAAAAATGCCTTTTGGTTCCGAGATATACGAGGTCTATTCAGAAAATAACCGGCGGTGTTTACATTTCGCGGAGCAGTTCTGGATACCTTTCAAATGGCCTATAAAGTTTTTGAAGAACTTGTTTGATGTCATCAATAGTCCGAAAACGGCGTCCTTTCAGCACTGATTTTAATTTCGGAAATAAGAAAAAATTGCAAGGAGCTAGGTCTGAGGAGTAAGGAGGGTGAGAAAGGACAGTACTTAATCTGACTTTTAGCACAAAACTAAAGAAATTGACAAAACTGAGTGCGCAAGAACCATGAGTTGTCTCGCCACAACTCTGGTCTCTTTTTGAGGAATTTTTCACTTAACCGTTGTAAATCGCCTTGAGAGTACAGATGGTTCACTGTTTCACCTCGAGGTAAGAATTAAAATGCAAAACAATGAGCATCACTTTGACATTGGATCAAGACTGACGTGCTTTCTTGGGGAGTGGAGATGCTTTGCCAATCCATTGTGATGATTGAACGTTTGTCTCAATGTCGTAAATCCAACTTTTGTCTTCCGTTATAATCCTTTGAATGAATGTTTCATCATCATTGAATTGTTAAAGGAGTTTTCGACAAACGTCTTAATGATTTTCTTTCTGTTTTCGGTCATTAATCGAGGAACAAATTTTGCTGCAACTTGATTCATTCAATATTTCATGGCATGACCCAATTGCAATTTCTCTGACTGTCAGTCGGCGATTTGCACGCACCAGATTTTTGACTTTCTCAACGTAGGAGTCATCAGTTGAAGTTCAGGCCGAGGATCATCTTCAAGTGACTGAGGACCATTTTTAAATCGTGAAAACCATTCGTAACATTGCGTACGACTCAGAGCATCATCTACGTAAGCTTGTTTTAAAAGTTGAAACGTTTTCGTGAACGTTTTCCCCAGTTTAATGTAAAATTTTACGTTGCATCGTTGTTTCAGAAAATCGCACATTTCAAAAATTGTCACAAACACAAAACACTCAAATAACAAAACGAAAACTAAATGAGATGTCAACAATTCAAGAACATGTGGTTATGTGCAACGCAGATTATTGGCAATGCAATCCTGCCAACGGCACACAGTGTACCATTTTGAGAGGGGGTGTGCCAAAATCAAATATCTCGACTTAAGAGTTGAGGTAGAAAAACGAACCAGGAGTCAAATAAATGAAAGCTTGGGTAATGTAGATTTTAGAAAAATTATCATTGTAACGAATTTTTATGATTTGACCTTCAAATGGCCTTGTCAAAGTTGATAGAATCTGAAATTTTCATGTATTTTCTTGTTTTAGCCAGCCCATTTTTTTTTTTAATACATGAATTTGTATAATTTGGCACAACAAATCCAAATCCGTTGTGAATATTTGTCTATCATTTTTCTAATGGTCGAAACATGTTTCACAAAGAAGCATTTTTTTGGCTGCCTAAAACAAGAAAATTCATAAAATTTCAGATTCAATCAACATTAACAAGGTTATTTAAAGGTCAGATCATAAAAATTCGTTACAATGATAATTTTCCCAAAATTTACATTACCTAAGCTTTCATTTGACTTCTGGTTCATTTTTCTTATCTCAATTGGCGAGTAATTCAAAAAGTTTTGTTATTTTCTGAGTAGACCTCGTACAGGTTTTGGTACTCTGTGAACTGAAGTAACCAGAATAATATTTAAAAGTTTGGCATATGTCAGGGACATAAAATCTGTAAACCACGTTGTACTACAATCGAACAGCTGTTAAATTATATTGACAATAATTTGAATTGTTATAGTAAACGGTTATTTCTGATAGATGCATTAAAGGAAAATTTAATTCCTGGGATAAAAAACCTTACAGTTCATTGCTGTAATTAGCGTCTAAAACAGAGGATACTTCTAATCCATGAGGAGCAAAAAATATATTCAATTACTCTTAACATAAAATAAATCTACTTTTAGTTCAGTTCTTTTTTTGGATCACAGTGTTAAAAAGATTTAATTGAACAGTAATTATCTAACGCTGTAATTAAATACCTTGTAGTTTTTATTATATCTGACATAAATATTATCTAATTCTAAATTGGGTATAATTACAGAATTATCAGATTAACTATGTAATTTAATAGTACAATATCATCTATACCTATTAAAAATTACAGGATATTATAAATAGATCTTGATTATTATAATAATTATATACAACTTAACTCCGAATAACAAAGACTTTTTTTAACAAAGCAACCCTAGGGTGTAAGACGATATATTAAAATATATTTACGAAGAACCCTAAAGTATAAATAATAAATAAACTAATCGGAGCTTAGAAACAGTAAATGGTCCCTATTTCACGGTGGATAGAATCATATGGTATCGATAATACGTCAAAAGTAAATGCTTTTCTTTTGCAACCTCAAACTGAATTAGAAATATTCCAGGTCACAACCGGAGCATCTACATCCATAAATCCCACGTCAATCATTTCCATCCCCTAAAAAGAGCCTAATCGATTTTTTATTTAACGCAACATCAAAAGATCCGCCTCACTTTAATTAAATATTTTTCATTTATAAATTTGATTTGGGGACGGAGTTTTGATAAGTTTATAACCGCAAAGGAAGTTTCCCATGAAAGCACGAATCATTAGTCGCCTAATGTCAGGGAAACTATTTGAGGAGCATATTTTACGGGTATTGATGTGTTTCTTTTAAATATATGGAGCTCGTGCAAGTTCATAATTTTTCTAAAGTATTATCAGATAAAGCAGATTTTATGATACCTATCCATTAAAGAAAAAGAAATCTGTGTGCCTGGAACGGTTCTATTTTGGAGATACAGGGTATTCAATTTTAAAAAAGTATACCTATAGCTGGAGCTATTTCATTAAATGAAATGCAGTTTTAGTTTTCGATTGCCCAGAAATGTACTTGTTCTCTTTACCTGCAGGTGCGTAGTTTTGGGGGCTTCAGTATTTCTAGCACGGAAGCCATATTGCGACGTCATACCGCTCAGTAACAACTAGCCTACAACAGAGCCTTCATAAATGATTACAAGCCACGTGACCAGTAATTTTGTTTGGAACTAATTTTATTTCCTTCATATTGGCAATTAAATTTCGGTAAAATTAAAAATTATTAAAACGATAAAATCAACTGTAAAAAATTATAATAATTTATATATAATGTGTAGAAACATAGACCAACAACATATTTTAAATATTTATGTCCTCAAACAATTTTATTATATTGATGATAAATTTCGTTTTGTTCCGTTTTAAAAGATCTTCAAAATATAATGTAATAATATTAGTAAACAAAATATCGCTCTTATTTCTCCCTTTCGCAATTGTAATATGAATGATTAATAGAAGGTGCTTATAATAAATTAAAATTACTTAAATCACACCATATTCCGCATTGCTGCACTGCACTGCTAGGCAATTTGTTGCCACTTTTCAACAGCTCAGATTTATTTGCCCATTCTTCAACTGGGCTTATACATTTCTACCACTTCCACGTTTAGTTCGACCAGACCTGTATATGGGTATGGCTAAATATATATGGGAACAAGTTTTTCAAATATTTCAATGCAGAGTTGCTGCGTCAGCGACCGAACCTGGTACATACTGCCAACCTTTTGGTTCTTCAATTCAGATCCGAAAGATTATACCAGTACGTCGTGTAATTTTGGGGTGCCTAAACTCGGGGGTCTCGTGGCTTGTAAACATTTATGAAGGCTCTATACATTTCTATAAATTATGAACCAGAAAAGATTCATTTTCGAAACGTTAACTATAATTGTCGGCTTGGTATAAGAAGTGAATGAATGCCAATATGTACGTAAACTGTTTAAGGAAAAATAAATTTTTTTAAGGTAGCAATCAATTTTTGTTATATTATTTGACTAAGTAGGTATAATATTCGCATATAAGTTAAAGTGAAATATGCGCATAAATAATAATGATACACTCAAAAAATAATTTATAATTTATCCATTTATGGTTAAGGAACGATATATATTTTTTATTTTTAAATTTGTCTCGGGTGGAAAACGTGAATAAGTAACATTCAAAACGTTTTTCTGGATACAATAATTCTCCTTTAGTTTGCTATGAACAAAATGAAAATTAAAAACAAGATTTTCAGTTTTTCGTCGATAAATTTATAACTAAAAAAGATTAAATTCCTTTTCAGCTTTTTATTCGTAATTGGATTTCGTAATATAACCGAAATGATCCAAAAACAGACTCGCAATATAAATGCTACAAAAGTTGTTAAAAAAATCCTCTTATAAATTTTATCCAAATCTAGATTAGTGCTTTATAAAAATTATTTTTATTATTATTTTTGGTTTGTACGAAATTAAAAATCCAACACGGTTGAATTTTAATATATTATTTTTATTGAAAATAAGTGATAATGATGGCTCTTGAAAGACGGAATTTCACACTGAAACTTTCATTAAATATTTGAATAGATGAGCAGAAATTGCTATTAGAACGAACTTCGCGAACTGAAAAAATCGATATCTGATACCTAATTTTACATTTTCAGAAAAGTCTTCCAAATTAATTAAAATGTTTATTATTTCTCTGCAGGAAATTATTCAACAAATATGGTTCAGTTTAATCGTTTCACCGTCTCCGACGCTTTCCTATACAGGCTGATACAAATTCGCTTCTCACTACAGGGATCTCGGAAACGGTCACAGATACGAAGTAGCTTAAATGGGGGCAAAGTTGCATAATCACGGAACCAACATTATGCCTCTAAAAAATTTAGGCTAACATGATTAGTTTTCAAAATATTTGCAAAAAACTGAAATTTTGGAAATCCGTTTTTGTTTAATTTTTTTTTGTTGAGGTGATATTGAAAAAAGAAGAACACATTCTCATGGCAACTTTTTGCCCTCTATCGAATGGCATAATCAATTTTCATATGGAACGTTTCGTCTTTCCAGGACCATCATCAACTTCATTTTTTAAATACGACCCTGGAAATTTTATTACATTTTCAAGTCTTCATGACCCTCAATACTGTACCGCCTCAGCTCGAACCAGATTCAGACGTTTTGTCTCTAAAACTTCATTTTCAATGTATTAGTTCCAAATTTATCTAATTTTTTTTAAGATTTCTATGATTCTTGAATTATCGTACACTCTAAATGTCGTTAGACCTGTGAAATCTATCTAGTTATTTAAACTATCACCATCACACTTTACAATAAAATATTATTAGAGTTTTAATCTCCATCACATAGTCATACATAATTCGATAAGTTGTTGCGTTAAAATAGAAAAATTACAATTTTGATTTCATTATGACAAATTAATTCTTAAAAATGCATATGAACAACCAAAACTCCAAATAAATATTATACTTCAAAATTGCAGTAAATGTTCAAAAACGTTTCCGTTTTGGCAAATGTTGTATTTGTATAAATATCCTGAAAAAAATTTGATTGAAATTTGTTTGAATTTTGAGCACTTGAGAAACCTAGAAATAACTATGAGCACGGGATTAAAACTCTAATTATGTTTTATTGTAACGTATGATGATAATAGTTTAAATAACAGGGTCTCGACACTTAAAGTGTACGATAATTCAAGAAACATAGAAAATTATACATTGAAGATGAATTTTTAGAGAAGAAACGTCTGAATCTGGTTCGAGATAAGGCATGAAGGCTTGCAAAAAATGTAATAAAATTTCCAGGGTTGTATTTAAAAAAATGAAGTTGATGATGGTCCTGGAGAGACAAAACGTTTCATATAATAATTGATCATGCCATGGTCCCCTGATTACGTAACTTTGCCCCCATTTAAGCTACTTTGTATCTCTTACCGTTTCCGAAATCCCTTTAGTGAGAAGCCAATTAGTAACAGACTGTATTACCTTTATCGCATTGAATTTGAAACACCCCGTACAGTTCACTGTTAGAAAACCAGTTTCAACTTTTTTACTGCAAACAAATATTACGTGTCACCGGTGACGGCTTTTAGACAGCCGCAAAATAAAATCAACAGTGAAGCGGAAGTAACGAGATTACACTCGACCATTGCTCAGGGGTGATTTCTACCGCTTCTTTTATTAATAATCGCCAAAATAGCAGATGCGGCACAAGTCTCATTATATGGCCAGTTTCTCTTAACGAACGAATACAATGAATAGGTGACCGCTAATTGAGAACAAAACCGGGAGGGAAACGCGACTGTATTAATACACCGTTTGTATTATTTTTCAAAAGCTTCAAATAAATAAGGGCGACACTTGAAAATCTACATGGAGCTTACAGGTCACTGATATCCAATGGGCGCAGGATAAAGGTTATGTTTTCAGAAACACAATATGAATGTCATTAAAACATTTTGTGATGGGGTTGTAGGCGATCGAAAATCATAATTTTAATGTTTTCTCCTTTGATAATATCAAAAAATTGATATATAGACTGGCTCCACCTATGAAAATAATATATATAATATATTATATACAGTGCGTTCATTCGTTTAAAATTCAGGTAATTATTTTGTGGAAAAACACTCGGACACGTCGATTAATAAACTAGTTGCGGATTTTTAGACATAAGAACATAATAATATGCAGTCATCATTGATTTTTTTTAATGGAACACCCTGTATATTATGTCATTTTTGAATTGCGGTTTTCGTAATAATGACGTTTGAAATGTGATAAATGGAAAAAAAATATCTTTAATCATAAAACATTATTTGAATAACAATTGCTTTATTATAAATGTTCAATGTTTACTTCAATACATTTTTGTAGTCGAAGGATTGTTTCCCATTGAACGTTTTCAATTAGATACCTCTGCTGGAATAGGTCTCATTTACTGGCGTATTCTCTGTTTCAGGTCATCAAGATGATTTGGTCTATTCATATCAACTTTAGATTTCAAATAACCCTATAAGAAGAAATTTAAAGGAGTTAAATCCAGTGACTTTGTCCAATCCATTTATTAGGGAAAGTTAAGTCAAGAAATTGTCGAACTGCAATTGCAAAATGAGGAGCTGCCCCCATCGTGTTGGAACCATATGTCATTATGAGGCATATCTGGATCTTGAGGATTAGGAAACACAACAGCTAAAACGGGGATGAGTTCAAACTGAAGAAAGTCTAAGCAGCGTTATCCATTTAAATTTTCTTAAAAAAAACTAAGATCGAAGAATTTTCGACAATACTTGCCCAAATATTTATTTTTTGACGATGCTGTGTGTGACAGAATTGTGCCCAACGAGAATTTTCAGTTGCCCAGTACCTGCAGTTTTGTCTGTTTACATGTCCATTTAAAACAAAAGTAGCCTCATAAGAAAAAAATAATCTTCCGGGTGAAATCTTCGGTCAAAATCGTCTTCTAATAATTCATGTATCAATTGAACCTTACAAGGATGATATTTATTTTTTCGGAGTATATTTGTGACACAGATCCCGATGACAAATTACAATTCCTAACGACTACATAGGAATTATGTACAGTTTCTAGTTTAGAATCTTCTGATATTTCTGCTGGTCTTCCTTTAGGTAAATCTCCAGCGTGGCCGTGCTCAGCAAATTTCAATTCAATTTTGCTGGCAGTTGATCTAGTAATTGGAGGTCGATCCAGGATGAACTAAATTAAATAAATTACACACTTGTTGAATACGCACTCTGTCTCAAAAACCAATCATAATAAACACTTCAATACGTTCTTTCTCAAATAAATGAATTTTTAAAATGAAATGTAAAACTGACAGAACAAACTAAACGCCGGTGATAGTTTGGTTTTTATTGTCACAAAATATTAGGTACATCAAAATGGACTAGGGGTCAAGGAAAGATAAATAAGATAAAATTTGGCATACCAAGTTGTTTATGTTGGCTTTTAACAAAATTTTCAAGGTTGTTCAATTTACACATTTTATTCGATTACTTCTGTGTATTTCAAAATATGTATCAATTTTCAAACGTCATTATTACGAAAACCGCTGATTTTAGAGATAGAAAAAGTGTTCAGAATTTAACGTACAATTCATTCAATCAATCATAATGGCATAATATACGGGATGTTCCATTAAAACAAGTATACAACAAAGATTTCGCAACTAAAAATACTAATCGACGTGTTCGAACGTTTTTCCACAAAACAATTATTACCTGAATTTTAAACGAATTTGTTCCTTTCATTATGAACGCAATGTATAACATAGATACCCAACCTTTTTGGCTAGCGGACCGCCAAATTATAATATTTTTTGCGGACATATAAACGAATCCATAATTTGATTCCCAAAATCCCTATTTTTTTTCAAAAATCGCCCCTTAAACGTCTTAGTGTCAAATTACCAATTTTTTAAATATTGTTTGGTCATTTCAGTATCCTGTATCAGAAAATAAAATATAAATAATTCCTGCGATTTCCTAATCCAATTAACTGGTGCTAATGATGAATGCATCTTATGTAAAATATCAACATTACACTATTTTTTTTTATGAAAATATTAAAATTATTTGGAATTTATTCTATACTGTGTGGTCCTTATTATTTTAGATTTAAAAAGAGAATAGCTTGATTTTTGAATAAAATTGGATATCCTTCTTTTGAAATACGATCAGAATCAAATGTGACAATTTTCAAAATTCTCGGTTGCCTCAATATTGTAGGGTTTCTAATGTCTTTTGACTGTTGTTATGTTATTTGCTCAAATAATCATTAACCTACGTCGAACACCTAAATTATACCATTTATGACGTGTGTTCATAGGAATTGTTTTTTTAATATGACCTATAGCCTCTGTTATTACAGGAATCTACTTAAGGACCATCCTTAATAAGATCTCGGAACTAATTTATTATTGAAGAAAAACTCAACATACTGTATCTTGGTTTTACTATTTAAACAACAGAATTATTTCAAAGAGAGATGAAGTAATAAAACAAACATATAAATTTACATAATCATTAAAATTCTGTAAACTTAATTCGAAATATTAAAAAACATTATTTTGGCATTGTTCTTTAATTAGTAAACATTATTTCAACATGCATGCACATAAAAGTTCTACAAATGCACGTTACAAAGAGATTTACATGTAAATGCAGACAGTTAGATTGAAGAAAGTCAATATTTGCAATGAAAAATATTTGTTCTGCAGCTGTAGAACACAAGGTATTCCTTTTTAGTTTTGAAGTCGTTCTTTAAGGAGGATTTGTTTGAATATGTATCCTCCAGGTGAATTAGAGCGCCAATTGTGGGTTTGCACACCTGGACTCCGCTTCTTGTAATTTATTTTGAGAGAACGCATTGTATGCAAAAAAAAATCAGTCACGATCGCTACAATCTATTCATTGCGGATGACTATTCACCGTATTTAAAAAAAATACATTCCACGAATCTGTTAGCATCTACATTGTTAAATCCATATTAGTCTTACGATGTACTTTGTTGGCTAGGTTCATTTATCAGTTAGGATTCATTTTTGTTATCAAAATCCATGGGTCTTCACCCACATCTAGCTAGGGACTTGGACAAACATTGGAGATAAAATAATGATAGTCACCCCGAAAATCTACCACTTAATCAGTATGTGAGATTTGAATAAAAGTGCGTAAATTAGGGTCCAGTTTCAAGTTTAAAATATGAATAAGATATATCGAACGACTCTTAAGAGACCAAAAATTATATTTTCCATCTCCCTTCCCATATTATCCCTTTTCGAAACTTTATATAAAAAAGTTTAAATAAAACCGCCACTTTGATGAAAATACTTTAGGACCACCTTGCATATACAGGGTGATTCAGTCATAATGTCATTTTAACCACGTATTCGGAATGCCTAATAAAGATAGAAAAGCAAAAAAAAAAATTACTCGGCCTTTTAAAAAATAAGCAAATTACCCCTTAACTCTCGTTAATTCAGCGCCCTACTTTGCATCAGATTTGCTGACTGGGAACGCGCCGGCGCACCACAGAGCGTTCGGACGTTAAAGCGAAACAGCTGATTTCCCCAGTAGTCTTCAATTTTGCAATTGGTTTCAAAATCAACGTGCAGCGAATCCTCATTTTATTAACAAAAGATGTAACAATATTCATGAAAGAATATTTCATTAGAAATTCGACATACTTACCAAAGGGTGGGAATATTTTTCTCTTTTTTGTAAATGTAATTAGGAGTACTTTGGTTACTATGCCAAAAACTGTCATCTATACAGAGTAAATTTAATTTAAATCGAATTATTTGGTAAAAGCTAAACATTTTTGCCAACTTTGACGCCCACTATCGGCTAGATGAAGCAACTTTAATCAAATCGTATTCAAGGATCTGACGTAGTTTCATGTACACAAAATATTGGTAACAGAAACAGTACCTACCTAACAAATAAGGTCTGTGGAAATATAATTTATTTTCATTATGCGTTTTAACACACTACATTACAATTGTCAATGTAAACATTACTTTTTCAGTCCATGACCCATCTTGTAAGTTTCAGGTAGGAACAAAACGTAAGTAAATATTTGAATGCTTAGAATCCGCATTAGGATGCGATCTGTAACAAACATTTATATATTTTTGAGAGATGCATTTTATTGATTATGCTTAGGTTAGGTGTAATTTTCGCAGTAAAAACAATCTACTGGTTATTACGCATACAGGCTTGTGTACGAAAATATTTTTTAAATTTGATTTAATTTTATCAAAGCAAAATGTTAATTTAACTAATAATAATAATTAGTCCAAGAAAATTAAGCTCAAAACCTTCTAGATATGGCTGTTGTTTGACGTAGATTAGATATTAGTAAAAATCGGTCGAAAATAGTATATACAATGAAAATATAAGGTTGCGCCAAGAAAAAAAGTTGTGCTATTTGCAGAAAAAATTAAAAACTGCAAAAATACTCAAAAATGACGTGTTTTTTCTAACATTTTCCAACATAACTTCTTAAATATGCAGTTTACAGAAAAAACTATTACTGATGAAATTGTTTGTTATGAAATTTGCTACAAGATAGAATTGTTTTGATACCTGCACAAATCATATTTTTGTTGCTAAATAGCCAAAACAACGAAAGAAAGTGATGAAAATCGAGGTAATTTGGAAGCGTCAAACTGACAGGAATTGTCCAATTCTACTATAAATGTAGATGTAAGTATTTTAAACGATTATAAAACGAAATTTCAAAACCCGATCCAAATCGTTCTGATAGTATTGGTATGAGACAATTTGTTACTAAATTTCAGCGCGAAATGTCGTTATTTTTTTTACGTGAGTGCTGGGGTTAAAGTTAGGCATTTTAATTGGCGCTTAATTTTTTACACATACTTGGACCCCTTAACAATTATATAGAATCGTTAGAATATCAATTTTCTTTTTTTGAATAATTTTTGGAGTGAATTTAAAAGTTAGAAAAATTTTGACTTTATAAACAAATACTTTCATGAAGCGGTTTTGCGGGTTGGAAAATATACCAAAGTACTAAAAAACAGTTCTTGGAAAGAAGCTTAACTTGAAAAAAAGAACGTTCAAATCGGTCCTATACGTTCCGAGATATAGAGTGTCAAAGTCAACAAGCGCTTGCTGCAAAACTATGCATAATGTAACAATAAAAATTGAATTTGGTAGGTTTTTTCAAGAATTTTCCGTATGTGTTTTTATAAATATGATCGCACATATGCTTTTTTTATGAAAATTCAATGAATATCGCCAAGCCGACCATTTGTGCCGCAAAACCGAGGGGAGGGGATGAATTATAGAAATTGAAATCGCGCGTTCAAAAAAGAGCGCGCGCGCTTCGGCGTTCAATATCTCGGCTTTTATGGCTCCGATTTTGATGATTTTTTTTTAAATCGATGTAGAAAAATGAGAGGAATTCAATTATCAAGGTTTCATTAAAATATTATAAAGCCCTTTTCGGTCTATTACGACTAAAAATTTTCCACATTTCGTTGTTATACTGTATATTCATGTAAATAATAATATCGATGGTAGGATATAGGTACATAATCCACTGTTACTAGGTTTTAGTTTTAATAATTACATGGTAATAATGTTTAAATAAAATCTTGAAATCTTTATTTAATATGTAATTTATTTATTGTATTCATATAATATAGAAAAAAATATAGATACAAATAATTATTTATTTATTTTTACAAAACGTGTTTATTATACTTTCATAATTATCGTATTATTAAAGTTTTTCACTTTTTTACATCATTGGTATTTTCACTTATAATATCAGCATTTGAATAAGTATTGTTGTCCATTATTTTCAAATCAGTGCTTAACTAATTGTAAGTAGGTACCACTGTTAAATTAACAGCAAATAATGACTTATGGTTGGTTAATTTGATTTTTTAAATTTGCCAGCAATTTCATAGCCATCCTCGCAAGAAATTGGATCATTTTATTTATCACAAAATCCGTCAAAAACAGAAAAATTAAAAGATAGGTATAGGGAGGTGTAATATGGATAGATGTGGAGTAAATTTCTACAACAGATTTTTATTAAATATACAGGGTGTCCCATTTAGAAAAACCAAGTTTTGGCGGTTCGGTCAATCAAATTCGACAATAAATATGAAATTGAAATAGGTCGAAGACCATTAGACCATTAGAGATACATATAGGGAAGCTTTATAAAAGTCCTCTAAAAATATGCGTAGAATTCAAATATACAAAAATATACAGGATGTTCCATTTATAATAAGCAAATAGGTGGCGACTACCGGTATAACCGGAAGTACTACAACAATGGCATTATTTTATTTAAACTCTAAATAAAACCTCCAAAACCACCAGGTCAAAAATTTTCAAAATTCAAATCGAAGTAGTCTCCGAAATATTCTAATGGGTCGTCACCGCATGACAGCCTGTATAATGAATTGCAAAGTGCGATTTTTAATTGTTTACTAAAGGAAGAAATTTTTGAGAGCGAAATCAGCAACTATG
>NW_019416650.1:198909-229613 GCF_000390285.2 Anoplophora glabripennis
AATTTTTTCTTTAAATCTTTTGAAGAAAAGTCGCTTTTTTTAAAATCCATATACTAGATGTTCTAAAGAATTAAGGGCAGTTTTGTTTCTTTTCACTTTTAGCTTTGTCTTTATTTACTACAGTCTTTTAATGAAAATTTGTATATTTATTAAGCAGATGTTTTAACTTATTATTTTACCATTTCTGACTCACCTACGTAGTCTTTGGATGAAAAATTTTATATTTACTAACTAGATGCCCTTTTTTGAAGTTTGGAAGAAACTTTTCTTATTCTTTTCTCCAGCGGGGCCTACTCTTTTTTGAAAAACATTCTCATCAAACTTTTATATACAGGGTGTGTAAAAAACCAAAGTAGAGAGTGTTTCAAAAAATGTTATATCTACTAACCAGCGAGGAGAGCACCGCGGAGCGGTGCACAGGCCGTGCGCAGCGCGGCCCGAGGGCCGAAGGCCCGAGAGAAAGGTCAAACTTCGCGTCAGCGAAGTTTGCCTACCTTTCTAGTTTATGTTTATAAAACGTGTTTATTATATTTTCATAATCATCGTATTATCAAAGTTTTTCACTTTTTTACAACATCATTGCTGTTTTCAGTTATAATATCAGCCTTTGAACAATAAATAATGACTTATGGTTGGTTAATTTGATTTTTTAAATTTGCTAGCAATTTCATAGCCATCCTCGCAAGAAATTGGATCACCGATTTGTACTAATATCCAAGTTACATCAAGCAACAGCCATGTCAATGTGTAATTGTCCTGGACTATATATAATATATCTAATAATCTGCACTAAGAATATGGACCCTTTTTTACTTCTTTTTAGACCAAGGCAAAAAGTAAAATTTTGCTTTTCAGATAATCGTATTAGGTATATACGATCGTGAAAGCATAAATAATATGAATAACTATTATCATAAAAATTAAGAATTAATATTTTTACATAAAAAGTAACTAATAGCATTTTTGAAGTACCTACAAAATATTCAACAATTCACCTAGTTGCTTTTGGTCTTATTAATGTTCAAGAAAATAAAAAAGCTGAAATATGATCATTTGCGCCATCTAACGGACACAGCCGAAATACAACAAACTGAGCTTGCCGACCATGAAGTTTTCTGTATAAGCAACTAGCGCCATCAATTTTCAACGATGTAAGCTTATATAAGACCATTACAGTGTTCTACTTCCAATAAAAAAAAGGCAGCAGATTTCTTGACTGAAACATTGCAGAGTTGAAATAAAAACGTTAAATAATTCAATTTACCCCAACATAAATATAAAAATAATATCAAAATGTACATAATTAATCATTCTATACGGTTTCTGTCAAAACAGACAGGTATATCAACGGGGTATGATATAAACATTAAACATAAATAAATATTGGTCGATATTTAGGCGCCAATGGTCCCAGATGGAAGCAATAAAAATAATATTAACGACATTAGTTCTGTTTATGTCAATCTGTTTATAGTCTTATGTTTTATGTATTAATAAATACACTTAAACATACAAACTTGCAGTTATTTTAAACAAGTAGCCTTACTATTTAGACACGGTATTCGGTACTACCAGAGAAGAGAACCATTGTCTATAAAATTTCAGTTTTAAACTATTAATTTTTCTTATAGTTAAAAATAAAATAATTATTGAAAAAATGGTTAATTATAATTTTTCAAAATTAAAAATACAAAAATTAACGTAAGTATATAAGTATTCCCAAAGTGTTGAATTGTTGTTACAGTCATGCTAAGAAATAAGTAGGTATGTTATTTAATTAAATAAAATGTATACAGGGTGTTTCGATAGCACAGGCCAAAATTTACCCTATGACAAAATCCTGGAAATTAAGAAAACAGTTCTCGTAAGCTTTGGTAATAGTTTTGTTTAATATATTCAAAATACCTAAAAAATTAAAATTTACAATAAGTATTTCGTTATTTATCCTTTATTAGGCAACATATTTTCACTTATTTAAGACCAGAAATTTCAAATTTGGACAAACTGAAAATATAGTAGGTATAGTTAAAATACATGTGCTGCTATATGCAATATTTGTTATGTTTTCTGTAACAAACTTAGATTTCAATCAAAACAACGCCCACGTTCCCTCCGTATAAAATCTGCAAGCTTTTAATCACGCATTTCATTAAAAAAATCAATATGTGTTTCCACTTGAACTATAATCCTAATGGACTGAGTAATAAACACGACAAAAACGCAAAGAAAATCGAGACCGACAGGTAAATCCTTTCTAAATCGTTTAGCAAAGTGTCTAAAGAAAGTTGTAAGTTATAGCACGTTTTACATTACTTCATTTGTGAAACCTTATATTCTTTTAAAGTACGTTGTAAGACGTTTCACTACTCTGACGTGCCGTAAAAATATTTAGCATAAAATTTCCTTCCAGAGAAATAACTGTTTAAGCATGCACAGATTCGATAACCACTACATCAAGTGAAAGTAGTTCATTTCTGAGCGTAGGTACTTAATAAAATCTTATTATTACATAATGAACAATCAGGTGCATTGTGGAAACAATGATCTGGAACTAAGAGTCCAATGCAAATTGTCGACAGGTATCTAGGTTGCATAAAAATTTACCTAATTGATATAGGCGTTGTAAAGAGCAAAAGCGCGGCTTTTATAGTTTCAAGGACGAATTGAAAGTGTGACATATTCAGATGTAATTCTTTTTTAACTACTGCGAATTAACATATGAATTTAAACAGTGTATACCAAACATGAGTTGGGATATTTACGCAACTTTCTAGCCTCTTTTCTCTTTTAATTTTGTTCCTAGGAAAAATTATATGGATCAAAGTTTAGTAAATTTTCTTGCGATTTCAAAGCAATACTTCCGAGATACGTTTTTTTAATGCTTGTATTGAACGCTTCCTAGGATTACAGTGGCATAAGGTTTGATAAGTCTATTTCAAATGGCAATGGAGATAAGATAAAAAGAATCTAGTATACCCTCAATGTGTTAGAACCTTAGACTGAGATTAATCCCTAGGCAGCTGAATTTTTTCTAATGCTAAGATGATACAGTGCTCTATGACACCTATGTTCGCTTTGTATTTTATAAACTGTAAATATCAACGATATGTATTTTGATATTGATAGATATCGTCGATATTTTTAAAATATCACAGAGTTAGTACAGGACAGTGAACTGTTTTTATCTCGATTTTTATCATCTTAATTATATCCAAATAATTTTAGCAACAAAATAAAGTGTCCAATTATGTGTCAAGCTAGTTAATAGCCCATAATATATTATATCTTCTATTTACTTTGTACTGGATTCTTTAAAAAATTTCTTCTACGTGTTATCTTGTGTATTCTGATTTCAATGTTCGTTTTGCTCTACACAATATGGATGATTCCTTATCTCCTATACATATACGTAAATGCGTCCCTACCGACGTAATACTTATATTTTATTAAATTTCTCTCTATATATCACAAATCTCACAATTAGTCCAGTGTACTTGTTGTATACGAACAATGCTCGTCATCAGCAAAGGCGTTTCAAAAACAGAGCGAAGAAACAAATTTGTTTCGACGTGTCTATTACAACGAATGTAGTGTACGTATCGTATACATTCTTACATTCTGTGTTGTCTCGTATATTTAGTTCTAAGGATAAACAAAGCGCAAAGCGTTGTTGTATATGAGGTATGTTCAGAAAATAACCGAACTTTTGAATTACTGGCTAATGGAGATATTTGGTGATATGCAATTAGGGCAACATTGCGTTGCGCGTAACTTCCTCTGTAACCACACGTTCTTGGATTGTTGAATCGCATGTGATTGTTATTTGAGTGCATCGTGTTTAACTGTCAGTTGCGATTTTTGAAATGTGCGATTTTCTGAAACACCGATACAACTTATAATTTTGCGTGAAACTGAGGAAAACTTTCAGGAAACGTTACAAATTTTGAAACAAGTTTACGAAGATGATGCTCTGGGTCGTACGCAATGTTACGAATAATTTTCACAATTTAAATGTGGTCAGTCAGTTGAAGATGATCTTCGTCTTCAACTGATGACTTCCACGTTCAAAAAGTCAAGACCAGAGATATGGCGGGACAACTCATGGTTTTCAAGACAATGCTCCCCGACACTCAGCTTTGTCAATTCGTCAATTTTATGCCAAAAATCAGATCTGTCCTCCCTCGCCCTCCTTGCTCGCAAGATCTGGCTCCTTGTGATTTTTTATTATCTCCGAAATTAAAATTAGTGCCGAAAGGACGCCATTTTCAGACACATTGATGACATCAAACCAAATTCGTCACAGATTTTAAAGACCATTTCAAATGAAGCTAACCAGGACTGCTTCTCGAAATGGAAAGATGTGTGAATAAGGGAAGAAAGTACTCTGAAGGAGACAAGGATCAATAATGTATAAAATTAATAACACATTTGAAAAAAATAAAGCTTTTGTTATTTTCTGAACAGACCTCGTATTAGTTAGGGATTGACAAAGAGAAGTAACTTGAAGTTTTTGAAGTTGTTCTTATAAATTCACTACGACTTTAATTTTTATCATTATTAAAGGACTAAAGACATTACTACTTAATTTGCTAATGCAGCTTAAAAGATTCTGAAATATAATATTTTTATGTTCTAAACCTCCGAGAAAAGTTGAAGAACAAAATTTTTATTTTTTTTTGCAATTTGTAATCCAATATAATTTCAAATTTGCAGCAATTTTTTTTTTAAAAGATGCGAAGGTGTTTTTTTTTTCTAAATACGAAAGTAAAAGATAATAGAGGTAGAATATTACCAAGATAATAAAGAAAAAAAATTAGAACTACAAAAAACCTTTGACAAATTAATCGGAAATTTAAAACAGTTAAACACAAGTAATTAATTAAATGCAATAATTTATTTATTTGGTCTTTTAGTAAAATTTTATTGGTTCAGCAGAAATAATTCTTAAAAGAACCCTAAATTTATCCTTTTGATATGTAAAGGATATGCCTAATATTAATAATTTATTTTTACAGATTGCAAAATACCCAAACGAAAACACGCTATACTAATAAATAATTTCAATAATATTCTATTTAAAAGCTTTGGCTATGTATTATTATTTATTATTTAATGACTGTAGTTATTTAAAATTCTACGTTAAACTGGAAATAATAATTCAGAGTTTTAAGGAGAACTAAGTTTCTGAAATTTAATCAAGTCAGAAAGGCTTCTACTGTTTTTATTTTTGTTACCATTTCCATACCGCTTTACAATGTTCATGATACCTATACTCTAGATATATCAGTAGATTGTGAAAAGACGCACAAATACATGACTGCTGCTTAAATATCGTATATTTAGCTCGTGACAGATAGTACAGCGCTAGCTTTTATATTACCTATTATAAATGTGTCAAAGGAAAGGAATTGAGCACTGATATAAAACATGTTTAAATAAAGAGACGACCCGTGTAACTTCCTGCTCCTAAATATTAATAAAAGCCAACTTGTAGGCTAATGGCATTCAAATTTGTTTGGTTTTAGGTCAAACTAGTTTGGCTTTCTACGCAACATGCAAAAATGACGGATCATTAACATAAAATAAAGAATAACTGCCTATCTACACCGTTACAACATAATGGAGGAACTTCTACTGTTGCAAACGACAATGGACAAGTGGTCACTTTATTTTTGCACAGTGATGCTCACATAAGATTTTACCCCATTTTTATTTCTTAAATTTGTGTACTTAGAACAAAATAAGATGAATAAGAATTTTAGAAAATTTTCTTATCCCGTGATTTCAAAAAGTATTAAAAATACTATTCATATTCAATGCTTTTTTTAATAGAACACTTCGTACATTTTTGAATATAACGTTCCTCAAGATTGTAGTATATCAGATTTGATATAAAGTAAAATAAACAAAATGTGTCAGACAAAGGTTTGGTTGCTCAATAAATAATAATAATCTCTAATACCTTGGAACTTGAACTAACTCATCTCTTACTATTATAAATAGACCTATCAAATCTTCTATCGCTGTAATTCTATCCAAGTATGTTAAAATATACAAGATTAAACAATAAATAAATAAATATTTGTATCTCTGTGTAAATTTTAATTGTTTCTGTTTTGGAATTGGACAAAGAGATTAATAAGGATGGGGCAAAAGTAATATACTTTTAGAACGAATCATTATTTCAACTCTATTATTACAATATAATTAAAAAAATATATAAAAGAAAGGAATTATAAATAACACAAATATAAAGAACAAGACAAAAAATTAACAATATATGTATGACAAACATGGCTACTTAAGTAATGTAACCCGTTGTCCAAAAAATAAGGTGAATTTGTTTAAAAATTACAAAATTTTTATGCTTCCAAATCAATTTCGTCGCCTTTAAAAGTAATCCCCATCCGATACAATGTACTTATGCCAACGTTTTTTTTCAACTCTCGAAACAGTCTGAAAAGTCCTTTTCCGATATGGCTCTCAATGCTTTCGTCGATTCGGCTTTTATTTCCTCGATCGAGTCGAAACGGTGTCCAGGCAGTGGTCATTTGAGTTTAGAGAATAGCCAGAAGTTACTCGGTGCTAAATCAGGCGAATACGGTGTTTCATGACGTCTTAATAGTCGGAAATCATTGTTTCACTGATGTTGAGCGTTTTTGGAACCAAACGAGATTTGGCCGGTCTAAGGCACAACAAATCTTTTAAAATTGTTTTACCGAATCTTTTACAATGCTAACAGTGTCATCATGGTCTCTTATTGTTAATCGACAGTCTTCGAGCACAAGATATTTGATCTGATTAATGGGTTGTTTATCAGTTGACGTTGATGGTCGTCCGAGACGCTGTTCGTCCTTAACGCTTTCTCTGCCTTCTTTAAACTTTTTGTACATACCACTTGTAAACATTCTTTTGCGACATAACCTCATCACTAAAGGCCTTAGATAACATCCTCGTTTCCGCAGCAGAATATTCATTTTGCAAACAAAATTTAATGCAAATTCTTTGCTCAACAAAATCAGACATAGTGAAAATCGATATACTCACTTTTGTATGTTTACAAAAACACGAGTACCTCTGCAGCAATTGAATATATTGACTCCGCATATATATCAACGACAGTACTACCAACCTACAAAAAAATATTAAATAAGTAATTCACCTTATTTTTTGGACACAGCAGTATTTTTATATCATTAGCCGAACAGATAAAAGAGGTCGGTATTATTTTATATCTCACTATATTTCGAAATAATCTGATACAACGGTGATACTACAAGGATAATACTGCGTGCTGTGGGTAGAGTCGTGGTACTTTGATATGAATATTATTTAAAACGTCTGGACTGTTCAAAATATCATGGAGAACCTTATACAAAAACATCACTTGAGAAACAGATCTGTTAGAACGCTGAAGTAATAAATACTGCGGAAAACCCTGATGGATATCCGCATGGTACATATGTACCATCTAGTAAGTACACGGCTAATTTCATAAACATAATCAGGTCGCAATGTTATATTATCCAAGTTATAATCAAATAGAAGGGATTTTTTTAGTGAATGTAACGATATTACTACTACTTTACTTGGAAGTATTTACTGTTAAATTATTATTTTGACACCACAGACTAATAACAACAAAAGTATTCCGTAACATGTAACAATCAGCAATGGTGTTTATTTCGCAAAATAGTTTAAGGTCATCTGCATAGAATAAATGGTGTACTTGTAAATCAACAATGATGTCATTTATAAATAGAATAAAGAGTAAGGGTCCGAGTGTAATCCTTGAGGTACGCCATATACTTCATAAAACTTGTGAGGCTTTAAACCATGACATTGAACAAACTGATACATATTTTGCAAATATAGTTCAAAAAGTTGCAATAGTGATTTAGACACACCAAACCTATCTAGTTCGTACAAGAGATCGTAGTCGAGTCTATAAAAAGCTTTAGTGAAGTCGGTATAGTTTATCACTAAAAAAGTGTTTTCTGAATATGGTTACTAACAGTAGATCTGCCTTTAATGAAACCGTGTTGCTCCCAAGAGAGCAACCCAGACAAGGAGCCGTGTAAGAAAATCTCAAATATTCTGGAGAAGTTGCAAATAATGGAAATTGGTCTGTAATTGACTAATTAATACTAATTAATTTTTACTACCCTTCTCCTTCACAGGACACAATCTAGATTATTTACAAAATTCCGAATAACAAGAAGTTTCCATTAATAAACACAGTTGTTAACAGCAAACGCAGAGACACAGGCTAATATAGTGTCTCGCCACATAAAATGATTCATTGGCATTATTTACTTAGAGATGAAGGTTTTTTCATATTTTCTTACATGAGACTACTTCGGTTATGTCCGGATAATGCGTCTTAATTTGATCCCAAGAATCTGGGGCGATTTAGATATACCAAACCTATATAGATTGTGCAACAAGAGGTCGTGGTCGAGTCTATAAAAACTGAAGTCGGTATAGTTTATCACTGACAAACTGAGTTTTCTGGACAAGGCTAGTAACAGTAGATCTGCTTTTAATGAAACAGTGATCCTCCCAAGGCAACAACCCAGATAAGGAGCCGTATAAGAACCCGCGTAAGAAAATCTCAAATATTCTGGAAAAGTTGCAAATAACGGAAATTGGTCTGTAATTGACTAATTCATTTTTACTAACCTTCTTGTACACTAGACACAATCTAGATAATTTTCAAAATTCAGGATAACAAGAAGTTTTATAAGACAGATATTAACAGCAAACGCAAAGGCATAGGCTAATATTAATGTCCCGCCACATAAAATGATCATTGACTTATTTACTTGCTTAGACATTAAGGTTTTCTTCACATGAGACTATTTCGGCTATGTCCAGATAAAGCGTCTTAGTTTGATCCCAAGAATCTGGGGTAGCTCCATATTTAAAAAATATTTGCACGCTCTGTATTTGTTTTATTCACTCATCAATTTGGCTAATTAGTTTGCAGTTATCTATTTTTTTTTCATGAGTCATTTCATTTTTTCAAAATTTTATTCACAAATTACTATATAAAAAAGAAATAATGAACTGGACTTAAATGATTTTAAATCCGAAATAAAATTAGGAATTTTGGTTTCGCCACATAAAAGGCAAAGTTCACGTGTTATCTAAAATGGAAGCATATTTGCAAATCTAATGACTCAATGTCAAACCAGAACATCAACTTGAAGAATGTGCGAACAAGTTCTCTCCACGCAGTATTAATTATTTTAATGTGACGTATTAAACCGGCCAATCCTTAGGACTCTTTAGATATGGAAATATGCAGAAAATTATACGATAGATACATTCTCGAACAGTTTCTCTTCGATGTACAGAGATTATATTTTTAATCAATTGCGTAAGAACAGAAAGTTTTGATAAAGTCTCTTGACGTGCCCTAGAAAAAAATATAGACATTTCGCTGTGGTCTCTTCCATTAGTAAAAAAAAACAAGGTATCAAATGAATATTTTTTTAATTAAATTACATGAGCATTATATTTCTTTAAAGTTAAAATAATTCAAGTGAAGTCCTCCAAAATTATTATCGAATAAAGTTACGTGTTACTCTGATCCTAAATATTATCACAGTTAATCGGTAATTATTTAAAAATATCGTTTAATGAGAAATTCGTCACCAATTTTTAACGCAAAAATATAAGAACTGGCAGTAAAGTAAGTAATGTATAATTTAAATTACAATTAATCTGAAAGGACAAGCAAAAGGTAAATTGGAGGTATAAGTTTAATATTATTCCAGAAAACAATTTGTGGCATTATAGTTTTAAAATTTCAGTTTCTCTAAAAATTTTCATTTACACAATATTTTCTATTTAAGTATTAGCCACCTCGCACCTATTTCACTATAGGCCAGTCATTACAGCTTTTTTCGGGAAAAAAATACTATTAGAAGTTTCTCTGAGGAATATTGTTCAGAAATGTGTTATAAATAAAATATCAAAAAATCAACTCGAGACTAGTTGGGAAACTGTTAAAACATTGGTCAAAATTATGGAAAAGTGGTTTTTTGACTCGCGTAAAAAACTGTTATTCATAGAGAAAAAAGGTTTATACAAAAAAGGTAGGTATTAAATAAATCTGTAAAATAAGACAAGTCCGATTAAATTCCGATAATTTGTTTATGGGCAAGAGCTCAAGAATGGTCGAAATTGTCCGCTTTTTTCAATTGCTAATAACACAGCCCCACAAAAAAAAAGTATCGGATCTGGTATTCAGACCCATGTATTTCCATGTATTTTTTTCCACTGAATCCAGATTTGGCCCAACGGGTCTGAGTTTTCGGGAAAATTCAAAAAACAGGTTAAAATTCACAAAAAACGTCGTTTGCGATCGACGAAAGTTATAAAAAATCAAATTATTCTACCAGCTCACTAGACGTATGATTTTTCACTCGTTTAATTCCAATTTATCATCATAGAGTCAGACAAGCTGGTCCAATTTCATTCAAAAACAGAAAATAGATCAAAATGCTTAAAAACGCCATTTTCATGGCATAATTCGTGTTGCAGAGTTCTGGATCCATCTTTTTATCCACCCACCCATTTATGAATTCATACATCTTTCTATCCAGTCGTTCATGCATGAATACGCATATTTATTCATCCACCTGTACCACCTATAAAACCCACCCATCCACATACTTTTTGTGCTGAGAGATGAGATAACAGCCTAGAAGATTGAGAATGCAATAAGACTTGTAGAATACTCAACTTTCTAAACAAAAGAAAACGATATGTATAAATCATTCTTATTTTTGTTGCTATAACGTATTCTCTTTTCTTCAAAAGTTCTATGCAAAGGGTTACCTTTTCGTTTATTCGATTTATTTTTCTTTTCTCTTTTTAACAACCAACAAGTTTTCGCCCTATATATACAAAGGGCGAAAAGTTTCGAATATTTCTGAGGCGAAATTGAAAGAAGGTGTATTCGATGGACTTCAGATTCGGACATTGTTCAAGGATGCAACATTTTTCACTACAATGAGTAGCGTTGAGAAGAGTGCTTGGACTAGTTTCAAAGTTGTAGCGACAAATTTTTTAGGAAACAACAAGAGTCCTAAATATGAAGAAATTGTATTAAAACTGATAAAAGACTTCCAAGACCTGGGATGTTTGATGGACTACAAGTTGCTTTCTCCACTTCATTCACACCTGGATTGGTTTCCTGAAAATCGTAGAGATTATAGCGAAGAACAAGGCGAACGATCTCATCAGGATATGAAGGTTATAGAATAGCGATATCAAGGAAGATGGGATTCACAACATGATGGCCGATTTATGTTGGTTCTTAAAAAGATATACGAAAAATAAAGGGATTAAACGAAAGCGTAACCCTTTGCATAGATCCTTTGAAAAAAAGAGAACACGTTATAGCAACAAAAACAAGAATGATTTGTAGATATCGTTTTATTTTGTTTAGAAAGTAGAGTATTCTACAATTGGCATTGCATTCTAAATCTTTAAATAAATATAATGTAGGTAGATTCAAAATTGCATTTTTCTTTCGATTTTATAGAGGTATGTTAAGAATATTTCTTATAGTTTACGGGATATTTACAATTATTGATATTTTTGAGGGAAAATTCTTGTTTCGAACTAATAGGAAGCTTTACCGTTTGGAAATATCAAACATTTTTTGCTACATTATACATACATTAATACACAGGGTGTTTCAGAAAGACCTCCCGTAAATACGGGGGGTGAAAGCACGACAAAAAATAAGAATTTTTTGTCTTATGAACTATATGTCTATCTCCTCTTGTTTTCGAGATACAGAGCGACAAAATAAAATTTTTTAAATAGAATTTTTACGAAAGTTCAAATGGTGCTAAATATTTTTATGAAATTTGCTATTCCGAGAATTTTAAGGATGCCAAATACACTGCTCTAATTATTTTTTATATACTTCATAGAGGGCGCTACAGTTAGGGCGAGTTATGCTACATTCCTATTACATTTTATGTTCTAATTTTTTAAGGTTAGTTTTTTTACCATTCAGGCTCCAATTTCTAATGTACAATTTTATTTTCTAAAAATAATGTACCCTTGTTAAAACTTCATAATGTGGACGGTTTTAGAAAAAAAGGCTGTTAATTTAACTCTTACAATATTACAGTGTATAACATAAGTGACTTTTCTCAAAGTAGGATTATGTCAAAACTTATTGATGTATGTCTCATAAATAACGCATACATCCTTAGTAATTAGTCTCTAATTAACTTTATATCAAAATTTTAATGACTGTAATTAGTCATTACTAACTAAAGTCACTAACAATAACTAAAATTTTGATATAAGGTAAATTAGAGTTTAAAATATTACTAGGTATGTATGCGTTGTTTAAGAGACATCCATCAATAAGTTTTGACATAAGCCTACTTTGAGAAAAGTCATTTATTTTATAGCCGTAATATTGTAAGACTTTAATTAAAAGTCTTTTTTCTCGAAAACCATCCACATTAGGAAGTTCTAACAAGAGTACATTATTTTTAGAAAATAAAATTGTACATTAGAAATTGAGGCCCGAATGGTAAAAAACCTAACCTTAAAAAAATAGAACTTAAAATATAATAGGAATGTAGCATAACTCGCCCTAACTGTAGCGCCCTCTATGAAGTATACAAAAAACAATTAGAGCAGTGTATTTGGCATCCTTAAAAATCTCGGAATAGCAAATTTCAAATATTTAGCACCATTTGGACTTTCGTAAAAATTCTATTTAAAAAATTTTATTTTGTCGCTCTGTATCTCGAAAACAAGAGGAGATAGACATATAGTTCATAAGAGAAAAAATTCTTATTTTTTGGCGTACTATCACCCCCTGTATTTACGGGAGGTCTTTCTAGAACACCCTGTATATCATTAACTATTTTCCAAAACTTTGTTACAATGAGAATATGCTGTATAATTGTCTAAACAAATTAATTAATTTTGTCAATATACTATAGTTTCCAGCAATAAAATAATTATTTACATGCAAAACATTTATTGAAGAATGTTATGTTTGTACGTTTTCGAGTATTGTACAAAAATGTAATAATTTTTAAGAACTAAATATTTAATAACTTCTAATATTATTTACTGAAAAGAATAATCTAATTCCAAACACGAACGCTTAGGTACTTGCATATACAGAGTAATTCAGTCATAATGTCATTAATTTTAACCACGTATTAGGAAGGCTTAATAAAGACAGAAAATCGGAAAAAAAAATTTTTTGCTCGACTTTTAAAAATGAAGGAAATCAACCCATAACTCCCGCTGAGGGTGGTCCTGCCAAATGCCCGGATGCTCGGAAAATTTTGAAACGTAATGTCACGAACAAATCGTCAGCTGAAGCGAACAGCGTTGCCAAGTTCACATCACAATACCTATGTGGTTCACATTTACTTAATCCACTTTAGCATACGGATACATATAAATGTACGAAACCAATAAAATGCAAGTAAATAAAGGATCATGCTGCATTTTATTATAAATAATTTTAATAATTGTATTAACTTAGTGCAAAATGTGTTAACAAGCCTGATTTCCAACTTTCGTTAAAAGAAAATAAATAAAGCAGAGGCTTGTAGGCACACCGTATTTTAACAATTAAATAAGTTGGCACACTAAATACCAAAATACACTACACACGGTTACATATTAACAATTTAAAGCGTTTATTCAAATCTACCACCCTCCATATCTCTTGCATTTTTCCCACAAAGGAGTTAACATAACACATTTTCAAAAAGTTCAAGCTTTAGAAGCAGCTGATTTCCCCAATCGTCTTGAATTTTGCAATTGGTTCCTAAATCGAAGTGCAGCAGAACTTTATTAACAAAGTGCTCTGAATGGATGAATGCTGTTTTACTCGTGCTGGCATTTTAAACAGGTAAAAAACATAAGTATTGCTTTCTCAAAAACAATTAATAAGTACCTACCTAGGTTACACTAAAGTTTAGATTTGCACTAAAGTTTACATTTATTATGTAAACTTTGGTTATACGCAACTGCATATTGAATAACAAATTGAAATACTAAAACTGTGTATTATTTAACATAATAAATTATAAAACGGGAAAACGTTAATAATATTAAAAATGATAAATTGTAATAACCGTACATTCGAAAACAATAATTCCTATTCATTACATTTAATTTGATGACACGATTTTCCTTTGATAAAAGGCCGATAACTTTTTGCTCTACTGTGCATGGAATACGATCCTACTACAGTTCGTATAAGTCTAGGAGCCAGATAGGGTTCCGTGTACTAGCTATAAAAATAAACTTTTTACAGCCATTTAAACATTTAATTTGTTGATAACAATTAAACTGACCACTTTCAAGCTTTGCGACCAAGTTTTTTGGATTCAGGAGGTCAAAATAAGTTGTTTGCAGCCGCGGCACTCTGATTGGCAACGGAACCCTGTCTGGTTCCTAGACTATAGTGCACGTGCAAATTAGAAGGTTATTGACCTAGACACAAGTTAGCCTTGGTCGGAAACACGTACCGAGTTGTTTATTTGTCTCCGTCCGATCGTTTTTTATCTTCTATTACTTACAGTCAATATTTAAATACTACATACATTTCACAAAAAACTGATTTTTGGCCAGGCATGCCAAGACCTCCTCGAGGTTCTTGCTGGGCAACAATAACAATTTAATATGTTGATTGCATAATTATAAAAAAATAATTTATAGCATTTTAAATTATAATTGGCTGACGTGAGCAAACCGTTTATTTATTGTCTTTATATGAGCGAAAATATATAAATATGGCAACGTTGCATCTAGGGCGAGTTGTTCATATCGTAGCCGTGCGCGAATTGTGAACAATCGGCTGACGTTCGCCGGTCAGTAACAGCCTGAAAAGGGGGTTAAATAATGATTTGAAAATATTTTTTTCAGCTTAAATATGCATTTACATTTTTTTTAATCACGCCATCGTATTATACTCATTTTTCTCTATCTGCTCTTAAAATTAATGACATTATGACTTAATCACCCTATATACCTGTTAGCTAAAATATTACTACTACCCAATGCGTAATTAGGAGCAGTCAACGGAGCATGCAGGGTGGAACAGCATCAACCATTATGCTTCATGAATAGTGCGAGGTGTAAATGTGCATTATTATGGATGGATAGTTTATTGTCAGAATGGGGTTTGGAAGGTCTCACTGAAATGACTCAATTTAATTTGTCCGAACTGAGTCTTAATTAGCATTGAAAATTATGGCGCTAGGCTACAAGGATTTTTTTATTGGATCGTGGAATTTCTGTTGAAATTAAATAGTCACTATTGACTTGAAGATGTTTATTAATTCATTAATTTAAAGGTATAGCTTTGTAAATTGGTGGTAACAGTCAAAAATAGAAATATTTTATCCATTATGTGAAAAAGTGCGAACTACACCAGTATTAAGCGCACTATGACTAGTGCTGGGCGTCATATTCGAATTATTCGAATAATGTATCTATTCGAATAACGACATTTATACGAATTATTACAATAATTTAACTATCTGAACTGATCAACATTCGATATGAATATGACAATCACGCATAATGTGTTTGCGCCTCAGTTGTCTTGGCACGAATTGTTGGCCTGTTCCCCGTTTTCATACATAAATACCATCAAGATCAGTTTCATGACAGTTCGATATACAATTGTTTTCACTATTATTCATTTTTGTAAATAATCTACATTTCTGGCCTTCAGAATTTCATTTTATAATATATCATTATAGTTGGAATATTGAAATAATCTGGATTATTTAAATAATTCAAATATTTGACCCAATTTCCATTAATCCAATAATTTGAATTATTCGAATATTCAAATAAACATTGAGATTCGGATAAAAATTTAAAAAATGTCCAAGCCCTACTGATTGCCAGTTACCCAACATTTCATAAAATATATACAGAAACAACATAACTAACAAGAAAACAATATTTTAATATATTATAAAAAATATTTTTCTGAGTCATAATTAAAACCTTGATTTCAATAAATATAAATACTAAAAGATAAATTCCTTGATTTTCTTCAGGGCTGGCGGAATTAGCATATTACGAGTAAGTTGTATTCCTGCACTATCAGCGTTTGCCAGTCGTTTTTAAATCAAACTACATTGTGCGAAGTTATTTTAAAGTCACCATATTTTTTTGATGTCACTGTGGTCGAAGCGCAGAACATTAAGAAAAAAGATTCTTTTATTTCTAAAAGAAATAAAAATTTGTACATGATTTATTAAATTTTAATTAATATTTGTACGTAAATACGTTAATAATTTTTTTTAATCAACTGTTAGGCAGCAACACTAGTAAAAAATAATTCAATGAAAGCAGATTACTTTTCTATGACAACGTAGTGTTTAATTAATGTATAATACATAAATTCATAGTTAATATCGTAATGGAGATTAATATCATATGCCACCAAGATTCTTTAATACACAGGAAAAATTTCGCACAAAGTTGTACATGTAATAATAAACATTAGTTTCTACTAGACAAAACTTATTAGGTGATCGTGGAAAATAATAAAATTAAAATATGCATTTTATCTCACTTCTAATATAGCTATTTACCGTGTCCAGATAAACGACAAATTTCTGCCATCAAGACCAAAATAAATCAAGTCCCATTTAAATTTGTGTAAATTAGCATTACAAAAGAACATTTATGTAAATAAAAACATGCCCCTGAAGCGAACATCTAATTAACATTTTTATGAATTCTGAAGTTTTATGAATGTACCTACTAAAAAAATTAATGAATCGCTACTTAGCATTCAAGAGATAATTGAAATATCTGCACTTCTATACTTTTAATTGCATCGTGAGGTATTAATACTTGCATTAATGTACGAAATTAGGTATGGCAAAGCTTCCGTTAAACGTAAAATTAACATTGACCTGGTAGTAAGGCTCGAAATAAAATGCAAATTAAATTTTTTTTCAATTTTATTACTTCATAATAGTTTGAAGGACACAGTAGATAATTAATGGTAATGAAGACGAAAATGTAAATGAAAACGAAGAACATCAGAAAAGGAATATCAAACTAAATTTAATTATTCGAAACTGGAATTTAAAATACCTAACAAAACTGTATTATATAAAACACAAATGAAAAAGCAACAAATTCTGTATAGTTAACAGGTGTGTAGGGAAATGAATGCGCAATACTACAATGGCAACTTTCTGAACCAATGGAAGGAAGTCAAGCAATCATTGAAAAAATATTTTAATGAAATAAAAATATAACTAAAAACAAAAGACAGCCTAAGGGCGACCTGACCTGTATATGAGTATGGTTAAATAAATATGGGAACAAGTTTCTTAAATATTTTAATGCTGAGTTGCTGCCTCAGCGAGCGATGATGGTACATACTGCCAACCTCTTGGTTCTTCAATTAGATCGGAAAGAATATACTAACAATAAGTAAGAAGTGGGTTTATATCCACATTTGGCTATCTCAGAAACTTTTTCATCGAGGAACCATAAAAAGTGACAATTATCGTAAAAAAAAATAAACAAAAATTTTTTTGCGGGCTCATAACTTTTTAAGGAAGTATTTGTTCTCAGATATTTTAGGTTAATTGTTTTATTTTGATATGGGAAGCTTTGATTACAGTTTTTACGTCTAATTATGACACCCCTTGTATATTGATTATATCTATATTTAATATGAAACACAACATTATTGTAATTTAATGAAAAAAATAATTATGTTACCTATCACTTAAACAATGGACTTGATACAAAGAACAAATAGACACCGACAGAATTACGTAAAAATGTCCATAGAGATAACTAGGAACTAAAGTTTATCTACTTGCATGTAACCTCCTTCAAGAAAATCACATTGATTCCTGAATTTGTTTTAATATACGGAGTGGGCCATTAGTGTGAGAAAGTAAAATAACTCCCTTGTTATTCACAATACAGAAAAAAAGTTTATATAAAAGTTGTACAGAATCAGAAAACCTAAAGGACAAAATTAATTTGAAACACACAGGGCGATGAGTAAAAACGGGACACGTCAAATATTACATTTTTTAAATGGAACACCCTGTATATTTCTCAAATATGGATTTCTGAGAAAATTCTGTATATGGTAATATAAACAGTTTAACATTTTAGTGCGGGGTTGCCAAGTTATGTAGAAAATTCTTCGAATTTTGGAAAAAACATGACCTCGAAGTTGTATTAACTTTCAACTACTAACACATGGAGCAAAAATATTTGACAGAGTTATAGGCAAACATTAGGTAAAGACTCCTGTATTAGCTAATATCAATATTTTATACAGGGCATTTTTTATAATACGATCATTTTAGAAAGTTCAAACTTGATTTTCTAAAATTTTTCAAATGGAACACCCTGTATTTTATTGTTCTATTTTATTCACATACCAGTACACTTCTACTTTTATTAAGTATGTTCTACACCTAAAGTTGTTAGTTTTTAAGATATAGCAACATTTCTTGAAACATATAATTTTTAATATTTTTGGTCGCACGAAATGGCTTTGGAAAAAACTGTCACATTGGGTCAACTAGTTAGTTCATAATTTATCATTCCATTTTGAGTTAATTTTATTAGTTAATATTTACTGACTGTGGTATTCTGTAAAATAATAAAAATTAAGTTTTTTCAGAAATGTTGCTATACCTTAAAAACTAACAATGTTGGATATAGAACATGTTTAATAAAAGTTGAAGTGGACCGATATGTGAATAAAATAGAACAATAATATACAGGGTGTTCCATTTGAAAAATTTTAGAAAGTTAAACTTTCAAAAAATGATGGTATTATAAAAAATGCCCTGTATAAAACATCTATATTAGCTAATATAGGAGCCTCTGTCTAACATTTGCCTATAACTCTAATTATTTTGTTCCAAGTGTTTAGTAGCTGAAAGTTAATACAACTTCTTCGAGGTCATATTTTTTCCAAAAATTTGTACATAACTTGGCAACCCCGCATTAAAACGACAAACTGTTTATATTGCCATATGTAAAATTTTCTTGGAAATCCATATGTTTAAAAATATACAGGGTGTTCCATTTAAAAAATGTACTATTTGGCGTATACCGTTTTTACTCATCGCCCTGGATGTATCAAATTAATTTTGTAGATTAGGTTTATTGATTCTGTATAACTTTTATATAAACTTTTTTTTCTGTATTATGATTAACAAGGGAGTTATATTACTTACTCACACTAATGGCCCGGCCTGTATCTTTATTCGACTTTATAATAATATTATATGAGAATATTAAACTGGCTAGCGAAACGAACATAAGNATAATACAGAAAAAAAGTTTATATAAAAGTTGTACAGAATCAGAAAACCTAAAGGACAAAATTAATTTGAAACACACAGGGCGATGAGTAAAAACGGGACACGCCAAATATTACATTTTTTAAATGGAACACCCTGTATATTTCTCAAATATGGATTTCTGAGAAAATTCTGAATATGGCAATATAAACAGTTTAACATTTTAGTGCGGGGTTGCCAAGTTATGTAGGAAATTCTTGAAAAAACATGACTTCGAAGTTGTATTAACTTTCAACTACTAACACATGGAGCAGAAATATTTGACAGAGTTATAGGCAAATATTAGGTAAAGACTCCTGTATTAGCTAATATCGATATTTTATACAGGGCATTTTTTATAATACGATCATTTTAAGAAAGTTCAAACTTGATTTTCTAAAATTTTTCAAATGGAACACCCTGTATTTTATTCACATATCAGTACACTTCTACTTTTATTAAGTATGTTCTACACCTAAAGTTGTTAGTTTTTAAGATATAGCAACATTTCTTGAAAAATCTAATTTTTATTATTTTTGGTCGCACGAAATGGCTTTGGAAAAAACTGTCACATTGGGTCAACTTGTTAGTTCATAATTTATCATTCCATTTAGAGTTAATTTTATTAGTTAATATTTACTTGTGGTATTCTATAAAATAATAAAAATTAAGTTTTTTCAGAAATGTTGCTATACCTTAAAAACTAACAATGTTAGAACATGTTTAATAAAAGTTGAAGTGGACCGATATGTGAATAAAATAGAACAATAATATACAGGGTGTTCCATTTGAAAAATGTTAGAAAATTTAAACTTTTTAAAAATGATCGTATTATAAAAAATGCCCTGTATAAAATATCTATATTAGCTAACATTTGCCTATAACTCTGTCCAATTATTTTGTTCCAAGTGTTTAGTAGCTGAAAGTTAATACAACTTCTTCGAGGTCATGTTTTTTCCAAAAATTTGTACATAACTTGGCAACCCCGCATTATAACGACAAACTGTTTATATTCCCATATGTAAAATTTTCTCGGAAATCCATATGTTTAAAAATATACAGGGTGTTTATTTAAAAAATTTACTATTTGGCGTGTATACCGTTTTTACTCATCAAATTAATTTTGTAGATTAGGTTTCTTGATTCTGTATAACTTTTATATAAACTTTTTTTTTTCTGTATTATGAATAACAAGGGAGTTATTTTACTTACTCACACTAATGGCCCACCCTGTATCTTTATTCGACTTTATAATAATATTATATGAGAATATTAAACTGGCTAGCGAAACGAACATAAGGAAATATATGGACATTTAACGTACCTACTGGAATTTGAAACCAGAATTCCATTAAATAATCAATAGCAAGATTTAATTAACATTCATGGTAATTCTTACATTTATAGATACTAAACAATATCTTTATTTGTTCTGTGCGTATTATGGTAATATTGACTTAATTAATGTAATAAACAATATAATATAAATTTTCTAGTTTATAATTAAGTATTTGTCTGAAACTGCTTTCAATAATTATAGTTAATATAACGATAATCGGTTGGTTAAAATTACTATTATATCGATGTGAATAACCGAACGACTATGTACGTACAATTGAATTTAATTTATACGGCAAAAATCGATAAAATTGATAACCGCTTAACCGCTAATCCTTTAATGACAAACATTTCCTGTTTTAATGTTAATTTAGAATAATCCACTGTACCACATTATATCAAGCAATAAATTATGATACGACTATAATATAAATAATTAATAGCTCGATATACAAATAACAAAGATTTAGACGGCATATTTAATTATAATAGAAATGACAAAAAAATATTTATTTATTCAAATATATCAAATTAAATAAATTGAAGAAATAAACTACATTCTTACTGAATGTCTAATGTTCGGAATAATCAGTAAAATTAAAATGAAAATATATATACAGGGTATCCCACCAGGAATCGCCACTATCGATATCTCGGAAGAACTGATCCGATAAATCTGAAAATTTAGCAACCCAGCTAAGGCAGTAGAACCAACACACCTAAATATTTAGAACTTTATGACACTTCCGGTTATACCGGAAGCCAACATTAACTTTCTTATTTTAAATGGAACACCCTATATATTATTGAATTTTCGAATTCTACGTGAAATTTGAGGGCCACTTTATTAAATATTCCCTATACCTAGGAGTTATAGATTTTGAGATATAAATTAAAAAAAAAAAATTGACAGATGCAAGGGTCCGCGGAGATGCTAGTACCTCTTTTCAGGCACGTGATATCAAGTGGGTTTATGGTACCTGCAAAGGGCATAGATAGGTAACACTAAATTATGGTATACCAACAAATTAAAACATTTAATAATAAGTGTTTCACTTTTGCTGTTACATTTTGATAACGTCAAATGGATATAATTTTGTTAACTTAAACGGAACACCCTGTATTTTCTTACTCTGCAGATTGAAATTCCTTTTCAAGACATATTAAGCATTGTTAGGGTTACTTTACTACTTTTAGAGATATTTGCAATGTTCTATTTTTTGGACAGTATTTTTTGTATCAGAACTGTTATCAAATTGACCATGACCAGAAACACATCAAAAACAATTAAAATAACTTCACATTTGTCAAGTTAGTTGTCAAATCATTATTTGTGTCATAGCTTTTGCCGAAAATTTAAGTAAAAGTGTCTGAGAATCGTTTAAATTATACAAATGAGGATTATTTTAATTCGTTTGTTATTTATGGAAAATGTGACAAAGTAATTTCAAGAACATGTAGAGAATTTGCTGCTTGATATCCAGAAAAACGAAAGGCTAATCATATTTGAATGATGAGCAAAAGGATTGAATGATCTTTAGGTATATTTATCGATTTTCTGATCACACTGTACATGCAAAATGAAAGTTCTCCATGCCAATCGCATCTTAGAGATAAGCAAAATTTGAATCCAGAATGCCTTTTTCTCGTAAAATGAAAAATAAAAATATTTTTTCTCTCTTCCACTCTAACCGTGGACATACTGTACATAATTTATTTTTGGCAAGCAACATTTATCGATAAAACTGAGGATAAAACTATTTTAATTTTAATAATTTTATTGGTTATTCCAAATATTACAAATTTTTACTTTTTATTTCCTCAATTTATTTAATTATTTGAAGAATATATTTGAATAAATATATATTCTTTTATATACTATATAGCAGCGGTCGGCAACTGGCGGACCGCGATCCAGGTCCGGACCGCGGAAGGTAAAATACTGGAACGCCAAAAATTTTTTGAAAGTATAAATTACTCAAATAAATGATTTTAAAAATGTTATTTTTACGTTTGAGTGCCACCCTTATCATTTTTTCTAGTATTTTATAATTGTGTGACTGAGTTTGTAATGGTTAGTAGGCAGATTAAATTTGATTCCAAATTAAAATAAAATATTTCTAAGAAATGTGATTTTTTTTGGACCTCGTTAAAAATTTTCAAAAGTATTCAGACCTCACCTAAAATTACTTGTCGACCCCTGCTATATAGGTTCACCAGTTGAATTATACATACGTTTTTTCTTGGCATTTAATGGTTTTCAGATAATGTGTAAGTAACACTAATTGGTTTGACCTTAATTATCTTCTAAGTTTAGGAACATGATTACTTTTCTGTAAACCGTAAAAAATTAGGTAACCTCTTTTTATTTGACAACAGGTTAACATTTTTTCACTACGTGGAACTATTTTTTTCCAGAAAATTTAATCAACCATCTTTATATAACATATAATTACACAGGCAGACAAAAAAAAATCATGAACCAGAAGGTAGACTCCACTATTCGTAGGTTTTTGGGGTCGCTGAAACCGAATATGACCATAAAACATGATTTCCCGCTAGCACCCCCTTACCATCCCCTAAAAGGTATTTCTATGTTTTTTGGGACGCTGAAACGGAATGACTACAAAAAATGAATTTAACTCCTCTTTTAACAGCTAGCACCCCCTTACCACCCTCTGAAGGAGATTAAATTTTAAACCTTTGTACAAAATTAAGATGTATGTTTATTTTTTTTGGGGACGCTAAAATCGAATTATGATTTCTGTCCTAATCTTAACCGTGTTTATTTTACCTTTTGATATTTTGAACTTGACACCTTATTCTAGAAAAGATATTTTAAGCAAGAGAGTTCGGTATCGTATCGAGTCGTGAGAGACAAGGGGACTCACTTCAATCAAGCACCCCGAACCGTTAGAGGCGAGGCGACTCACGTTAATCAAGAATCCTGAATAGTGAGAGGCAAGGGGAATCACTTTAATCAAGCACCTCGAATCGTGAGAGGCAAGGGGACTCATGTTAATCAAGCACCCCGAATTGTGAGAGGCAAGGGACTCACGTTAATCAATAACCCCACCTACCACGTTCACGCCGTTGTTCCAGGATTGCGCTAAGAGTAGAACCAAATCATAAATACATCTAAGATATTTCTGATCGGTGAAGTATTGACGGTTACAACATAGGAGCTGGAGGTACTCTTAAACTTGTCTAATTAACTTGACTTTGGATCGTTGGAATTTTGAGCGGTGAGCCCATGAAAACTTTGGTTCTCCTCTTTTTTCCGAAAACAGCGCAATTTACCGAGAGCCAACTTACATACGGATCCCGCTGGTTCTTTTAAATGATTGTAAGGAAGTGTAAGGGGGTAATCGAGTAAGTGGATATCATTTTTTGTAGTCATTTTCGGTTTCAGCGTCCCAAAGAACATAGAAATACGCATACATCTTTTGTATGAAAATTTAAAATTTAGACAGGGTAATTGGCACGTAATAATTTGCTAGTAAGAGATAGTTTATACATCAATCAGGATTATTTTCTTAAAGAGCTAAAACGTAAGATGAGTGTTTTTTCAAATTTCTTCAAAATTACAGGAAACGAAATTAGGAGAGATGGAGAGAGAGAGAGAGACTACCAGAGAAGGTTTTCCTCAAATTGTTGTGCAACAATAACAATAGGAATAAAGATCCGCGTACGTTCCAATAGGATTAAATTCCAATATTTACCTACATTGGTTCAAATTGTTTGAATCTCATGTATTCATTTATAAATAATTTGTGGCTAAAAATACTTTTTAATTTTAAATCATAGATCATAAAATACACTGGTAAAATATTTTTACTAATTTAGGAACATCCAGTATATTTTTTGAATTTTTCTAATAATTTCTAATATGGTGAACTAACGCCCAAAAATCAAAATATATTGGTGCATCCAAGGGCGGAAAGCGGAGAAGGTAAGCGGCCTAATAAATGATTAAAGACAACCGTTACAAAAATATTGATAAGAATTTATCCTTTTTAATTATGTACACATACAAAGTAAATGTAGACCTGTTATTTAAATCAAATAATTTCAGTGTTGAAATGTCTCAATATTGCTAACAACTATGCTAACGTCCCATCATGTTCAATAAAGTGTTCCACCATAATTCTCTTTATCATGAGTTATGTCCGGTTGAATATAGATCAAAGCCGCGGAAATGAGTTATCTGATTTATATCGGGATGTTATTTGTAAGGGTTATTTCACAATTATTTCTATATTTTGTATGCAAGGTAGTAGAGGATGGTATAAAAGTTTTAAAATACAAGGCTAGCGGACAAATATTTAACAAAAAAATATTGCATTACAAATATTTTATTTATTTTACCTTACGAAATTGATGATTTTTACCTGAAACAGAAAAAAGAATAATTAGTTGCCTTCAACAATCGTCACACATGAGATATATTAAAACAATACATAATAGTATAACGCACCATAAATTCTAGTGGTAACAAAATATACAGGGTGATCCAATTTCCGATGCGGAAACATCAGGGACCGATAGAGATTCAAAAAATAATATGAGTTTGATATATGAACTATATTCTAAAAATGCTTCGTTAAAGAAATACAGGGTGTTCAAGATTGGTTTAAAAAAATCAAATTTATTAATTATTGACAAACGGCTAAAGATATTTCAATTAAATTTTGTATACGTTAACTACCATTGAAAGATCATGTTTTGCAATGTAAAACATTATTTTTAGTTTTGCCAGTGGCGTCCGTACTAGCACGTTACTGGATATTTCTAAAGAAAAAATTGGTACGCCACTGCTTTCGCATAAAATAAAAATCAGTTTTGGATTCTTCATTCAATTTGGAAGAAAAAAGCTGTCTTTCGATTTTTCTGTACGACTCAGCATTTTCGAGTAAATAAATAAAAAACCCTTTTACATACAATGTAAATTTAATTTTATTTTTTATGTTAATGAAACTGTAACAGGGAAAACAACAGATTTAATTAATGCTGGACAAAAACAGCAACAACAAAATAAAATAAAAATGTAAGTTAAAGAAATGTAGTCCACCCACCTCAATACATTTTCGACATCGTGTAACTAATGAATTTATTGCAGCAGTTACTTCATTTGGATTTCGCCGCATATCATTGCAGGTTTGTTGAATCCTTAAAACTAAATCATCTTTTGTTAACAATGGAGTAGCGTATACTTTGTCTTTTACATTTCCCCAAACGTAAGAGTCCAGTGGATTAAGATCCGGTGACCTGGGTGGTCAGGTCACTGGTTCAATACCATTAACCACGTCATGATTCATGTCATTCCTCCCTAACCGGCCAATCCAACGTTGCGGATAATTAGTATTTAGCCATTCTCTTACAGCTATTCCAAAATGCGGGGGCGCTACATCCAGTTGCATCCAACTTTCATGCCTTAAGTTAACGGGTATATCTTCGACGTAATCCTGCAGGTTATTAGTAAGAAATTCAAGAAATAGTTCTGAGTTTAACCTTGGGAGTAGAAAATGTGAACCACAAACATTATTATCAAAAACTCCCAACCAAACATTTATGGAAAATTCATTTTGAAATGATCGTGGCCGAATTTTTCGAGGATTTTCGTGTGCCCAAACATGGATATTGTGGTAATTCGTTATTCCACGTCTACTGAATGAGGATTCATCCGTCCACAGAATTTTGTGCAAAAAGTCAGGATTTTCTTCCGTCGTGTTTAAAAGCCACTGGCAAAACCTCATTCGCTTTTCAGCATCCCCAGGGTGTAAATCCTGAACGGGCTGTAGGTGATATTCATGCCTGTGGTCATAAAGTAATGTTCGTAATATTTGAGCAAGAGCTGAGCCTCGGATTGTGATCAAAAGTACGAAGAATACGATTCCGATTGTTATTGCGACGGTTTCTGTTATGTTAATTCTTAACACGCAGGCCAAAGTTACGAAACTTTTGATGTGTTCCAATGAAGACACGAGCATCTGGAATTCTTCTATTTGGATAACGTCTTCGATATTCACGAACTGCCGCTACCGCATTTCCATCACAAAATCCGTAACAAAAATGAATATCTGCGTATTCTTCGTTACTAAAAAGCATTTTTCAGGATAACACTAATAATAACTATAACAATAACAATAATTACAAATCAAATTACTAGACAGCTAACTAAATGTGACACAGTTACTAATTAATTTGACAGATAAATTTGTTATTTTGTGGTACTTATTCAATTGTTTTTCAAAGATCACTTTGAAAATGCCGAGTCGTAAAGAAAAATCGAAAGACAGCTTTTTTCTTCCAAATTGAATAAAAAATCCAAAACTGATATTTATTTTATGTAAAAGCAGTGGCGTTCCAATTTCTTCTTTAGAAATATCCAGTAACGTGCTAGTACGGACGCCACTGGCAAAACTAAAAATAATGTTTTACAATGTAAAACATGCTCTTTCAATGGTAGTTAACGTCTACAAAATTTAATTGAAATATCTTTAGCCGTTTGTCAATAATTAATAAATTTGATTTTTTTAAACCAATCTTGAACACCCTGTATTTCCTTAACGAAGGATTTTTCGAATATAGTTTATATATCAAACTCATATTATTTTTTGAATCTCTATCGGTCCCTGAAGTTTCCGCATCGGAAACTGGACCACCCTGTNTTCACAGTATTTTGAATGATTATTATCATAAACAAAGCATAAATTTTACTGGCATCTACTACAAGAAGTAAAAATTACCTTTGAGCAAGTACAAGGTTCTTTCAGTTTATCAAAGGGAAAATATACTTCATATTATTTCAGAAAAAATATTTTTGAATTGAAGGGTTTGAATCAAACCACGCGTATTCGAAAAATGTATTTTCTGAAAAATTGGTGCTGCGCGTTTTTGTGCAATCAAATACGAATAGTTTCCAATTTTTTTAATGAAATTTTTGATTTGGAAGTAAACTTCGTATGGTTAACAAATTGCAGTGCATTACGATGTCGAATTATGTTGACAAATGATTAGTTTCTATGAAGAAAGGAGGATCTAAGAGCAAAATAAATACATGGGTAGTTTTGAACCCGTATCGCCAGCCTAATCATACACACAACTTATTTCGCCACGATGACAGCTTTCGTAAGGTCGAATTTTTGGAACTTCAATTGGTGAGGCCGGTCGTCCTTTGAATGCATTTTCGTTCGAATTGAATTCGTCAGAAATTGGATAAAATACCCATTTTCCAAAAAAAATCATCCATATTATTAACAATTATTGTTAGTGTGAAAGATCGAGCCTGTGTTGCTGTCAAGCGTTGTATGTGACTTCGCGAGGTTCGCACTGCTGTACGCTCTCGACCCCGATGTTTCATGTTTAATGTTTATTTATTACTGAGTTATCATTGCATTACTTGTACGATTATATACATCAGTTATAAAATTACACCGCGTCTCACTCTGCCCTAACAATTATTATAATATTCTAATTTGATAAATTAGTATGTATGACACACTTCTGCAAAGTAAAAACTTATCCAGTGGACGATACCACATGGGCGAAAACTGACAAAATTATTATTAGTCCGATTTGTGAATTGATTTTTGAAATTAAATGGACAAAAACGCATCCAAAGGCTGCCTAGCAGTGCAGTGCAGCAATGAGGAATTCGGTATGATTCAGATAATTTTAATTTATTATAGACTCCTTCTATCAATTATTCATATTACAATTGCGAAAGGGAGAAATAAGAGGGATATTTTGTTTACTAATATTATTACAACATGGCATTTTGGAGACCTTTTAAAACGGAACAAAACGAATTATCGCCAAACAATATTAAATTACAAGAACTTGATGAAAAAGATTTAGAATTTAAAAATAAAGATTTACATGTTCAATGTCAGCGTCTCATTTTAAATATTTACGATTATTTAAAAAAGGAAGAAAATGAAAAACCAGATAATGAAATTATTAATAGAATTCAGATATTAACTAAAATTTCAGTGTGCACAATTTTTTGTGTTATTAAACAAGATGTTATAGATCAGTGCGTAAAGAAGAAGCATAAACAAAAATTTAAAAATATCGATGATATGACGAGATTGTAATATATAAATTATTATTTTTTACCTTTAGCAGAAAACTTTTTTTAGGGGCGCCTATGAAACTCATTAAATTTTATTGCTAAGCGTTTTTATACATGTTCAACCGACTTGGGAAAGACTATAACAATGTATTTTTTAAATACCTTCTAAATTACTATATCACTACTAAATTTGGTACACAATTGATAACTTACATTTGACTTTGGTCTCATATAGAAAATATATGGATTTCAAACCGCATATAAGTATTACTCCGCTTATTGTGACTTATTGATTACAACGATCTTGTATAAGAGAAGTCTCAATTCTCCAAAAACCGCAAATCGCATATAGCATACTTGTCAGATTTGCAATTATTAAATTAAATGAATGTGCAATTTATGCGAAACGAGGGGACGTTCGATCAAGAATCCACCTGTCAAGGCGTTTTTCGGAAAAATTATTTTCCTGGAAGTTATTAGCCCCGTTTCGTTTTCAAGAGCCCACCCTGTATATATTACCTATGTTATATTGAGTTATCTCAAACGTAAATAAATAAATTACCTTCAACTATATCTATATCAAAGTTTTGCTAAATTATTGTAGTTGCAGATTCGGATTAAAGTAGAATACATTAATACATTAATTTCAGTGAAGTTGAATAGGGCCAAACAGAGTACAGAAACATGTCTTGTTCAACGCGGCGGATTGAACTTAGTTTGATATTTATTGTTCCAAGTTGTTGCCCGAATAAAACTGATTTTAATTCAGTTTAAAGTTGCAAAAGTTGCTGCAAGTGTCCAACTGTACTTAATTCATCACCAACGTCGACACTTCTAAAATTAGAATTAAACTCTGCCACATACGTAAAAAAAAGACATTCCCTCTACAGTTCAAATTTAAATTTTGCTGCCAACCGGGATTGTGATTATGGCATACCTGTGCCACTGTTCCCCAGGCAATTCCATTTAATCTCTGTTCGGAGGGTCTGCATACACAATCATTTCAACATGTCAACTCCAGTATGGTCTAAATAAATTGCTGGGTTTATAGCGATACAATTCAATTGAGACGTCCGTTTACGAAAATGTATAACTAAAAGAAAAAACAGGTAAAGCAAAAAATAACAAATCTATTAAACTTTCAATTAATAATAAGGTCACTGATAACGTCGATTTGATATCTTATGCATTTGTAAATCATTTTAGCACTACAGCCAAAATGGCTTTGCGCAATCATTTTGGGAAATTTATTTCTACAAACTGTACACTAACAGCATTACACACGTGTAACACTTTCTTTTTTTGTAGCGTTGAGGTTGATGAAGTTATAAATGTAATACAGAAACTGAAAAACACAAACTCTGTAGGCGTCGATTGTATTCCTACAAAGATTATTAAAAATATACGAAATGAAATTGCTCCAACATTATCTTATATTATAAATCTATCTGTCCAATGTGGAATATTTCCCGATAATCTAAAAATTGGTGTAGTTACTCCTATTTACAAAAAAAATGATCCTTTATCGATTGAAAATTATAGAGGTATTACTGTCCCATCTGTTTTAAGTAAAGTGATAGAGAAAGTGATTTATGATAGGATGCTCTTATACATGCATAAATATAACATAATATCAAAATGTCACAATGGTTTCTGCCCGAATAAGTCAACTGAAACTGCGTCTTTTGATTTTACCAATTTTATATATAAACACTTAGACCAAGGTAAATATGTGGGAGCATTATTTTTCGATCTATCGAAAGCTTTTGACTGTTTGGACCTTAGCAGAAAAATTGTCTGCTGTTGGTTTTCGTGACAATTTCTTAGCATGGTTAATATCATATCTGCAATATAGGAAAATATATGTGAAATTAAATAATAAAATGTCTCCTATAAAAGATATTGAATTGGGAGTACCTCAG